>NW_025721234.1:0-248790 GCF_922984935.1 Meles meles | reverse complement strand
AAGAGAAGAAGAAGAAGGAGAAGAAGGAAGAAAAGGAAAGGTTAAAAAAAAGTGATTTAGCAGAATGGGAAAAAAAATTCTGTGTTTATGGGCCATACAACATGTCTTTCTATCCTAGCAGAAACAGAAACCTTGGTGTTTAGAACAGTGTGCCCTGCAGAGCTCCTTCACAACTCCTGGCTGGCATCTCTGCTTGCTTCTCAGCCCCAGGCACCTGCTGACTTACAGAGCCCCAGGTTCCCAGTGGGTGGGAGCTGGACTGGGGTCTGGGACCTGCTCCCAGGCCCCACACCTGAGGTCAGTGTTACTGGCCTGTTAGCCAGCAGGACCACAGACGGAAGCAGCACACAGAAGGCAGAGTCTACTCTGCCCTTCCTAGTTCACCAAGAAGCTCCACAGGAGCCAATCTGGCTCCTCCCCCAGATGCTTCCCAGCGAATGTTCCTTTGCTGGCCGGCCCACATCTTCAGGAACACGCTTGCTGTCTCTGTGCTGGCAGGTGACATGGGCATGGGTCCCGGGGGGAGGCCTGCTTGGAAGGGACTCCACACATCTGCCTCCTGTTCCTTCTTCCTCTTTTCAACAGTTCTCCAGCTTTATTCTCTGTCTTAATTCTCTGGTCCTAAACTCTTCCCTCTTCAGCTTTGGCAAGTCTGCTGGCTTGTGGGCAGTGGGGAAATCTTCCCTCCCCATCTGCTATGCCCACCCCCTCCACACCCCAGCATGACCTCAGACCTGCTGAGATCCAGCTTCTTCCCTGTGGGCAGCACCTGGGCCAGGTCCCACTTAAATTCCATCCCTGACACTTCCCTTTAAAGAGCAGGTAGTTGTTTTCTTCCTCTGATCCCCAGAGCAAAGATGCTGCTCCTCACCTTTTCTGGGCCCCCATGGAGGACCCAGAACTGAAAAAAAAAAATCTGCCCAGCCTCACCCTCTGCCTGCCCTGTCCCCGCTACAGGAACCCCTAGCCACATGTGGCTCTGTACATTTACATTTTCAGCTACTAAAATGACAGAAAACTTAAAATTCAGTACTGCAGTCACATTAGCCACTTTCTGGTAGCTACCTGCCATTTGTGGCTACTATATGAGACCATGCAGAACAACATTGCTGTCATCATAGAATTTTCTCCAGGTCAGCCCTGCTCAACACAGTCCTAACCATTCTAGTCTGAACCATCATGCCTCAATTTCCTTCTACAGCTCTTTCTGAGAAGACTTAAGCACTAAATGTGAGTCAAAGACCTCCCAAGTCCCTGGACACGAATCTCATGTCGAAATTTGAAGCAGTCAGCTTCCCTGCTGTCCCGCTGTCCATACCTCAGGACCATCCAGTGACCCCATTCCCAGCGTGCCCTACACCAGGAACACAAGGCCTCAGGGCAGGTGGAAACAAACCAGACCACAATGTTACCGCAAAGGGGAGCCAGCTTGTCTCATCCTCGAGGACAGTCATTGCAAGCAAGACACATGCTCTGAGAATTCTTCCAGTTGATATAGGCTGGGATCAGAGACTGCCTCTGCTTGCCAGCCCACCGAACTGGTCAGGAAAAACAACTACCAGGCTGGTTCCACTTGCACTGTTGGGGGCCCTCTTGGCTCCATGAACATGTCCCCCACTCAGCCACACGCTCAGCAGCCCTCGAAGACCTGAGTCCCCTTGCGCACAGCACAGGTGACAAAAGAAGCACTGCTCTTCCCTGTCCTCTCAGCACCAAGTGTCCAGAAGGTAAGGCAAGACCAGCCTGCAAGGCAAAGGAGAGATGGCTTCCCTTCTTAGAGAACAGAAGGGGACCAGCTGTCTGCAAATGCAGGAACCTACCAAGTGGATGTGGCCCTTAATTCCCTTGCACATCTTCCCTTGGTGGCTTTAGGAGCCACAGAACTTTCCCACCTGCTTCGCTTCTTGCCCTGAGATCTCATCTGGATCTTCTCACTCGTAGGCATCTCTGCATCACTTTGCCCTTAAATGTTGGGTTTCCTGCCTTTCTGCCTAGACCCTGTCTCTTCGTTCATTCATTTTTGTTGATCACTTTGCATTTGCTGTTGCCCACATGTGTTCTCCGTATCGCTGCGTGGTCTGGGGGCCTGGACTCCACACACCACATTACTGCTGCCCTCATCCTCGGGCCTGCTGCTGAGTCAGCTCATGGAAATATCAGGAGGTGGGAGGGCCAGAGGAGAAAGAGTGAGGGGCGTTGTAACCCTTTCCTTCCTCCCCTCCTCTGCAGTCTTGCTGATAATCTAGTAGGTCCTCATCTTTCTCAGTCCCTCACATTTGCCATGGCCACCAGGCTGTGGTCACACTGTTCCCTCCCCTTTGTCCTATCTGGCTCAGAGGGCAGAATGACTCCTGTTGCTTTTGTCTGGGTACTTCATCATCCCTTAGTGGTTCTCTCAGCCTTGCCCGCACCTATATAAATAACCTTTTCTTTAAACTCTGTCCTTTTAACTCTTCTTCCTGGACCCCTTGTGTTCTGCCAGCACCCAGAATGATCTATCACCCTTCTCCATTTGGAGCAGGTTCTGCTTATCACATAGTGACACAACACAATAGTTACAGAAGTCTGTGTTACTTCTCACAGTTCTGGCTCTTGACTCAACCCAGCTAGGTGGTTCTCATTCCAGGTCTCTCATGAGGCTATGGTCAGTGATGGCCCAGGTTGGAGCCACCTCCAAAGGCTTTCTCACTTGCATGGTCCAGCTATCAGTTAGTACCTTGGCTGGGAAACCTACCAAAGACCTTCCCACTTGGTCGTGGCTTCCCCATAGCATGGGAGCTGGATTCTGAAGGCAAGAGACATGATGGAAGTTGAATTGTCTTAGGACCTGGTCTTAAAAGTCACATGGCATGGCTTTTACTGCATTGTATTTATTGGAAGCTAGTCACTAAGGCAAGTCCATATTCACGATAGGAACTGTGTTAAAGAATTTGTGGACATATTTTTAAAATCAGCACAGATGGTACAGTCCAAATCTTATACCTTCTCCGCCCATAGCCACTTTGATCTATGTCCTCCACACCCTCTTGGGTCCCCAAAGCAGAAATGAGAGTGTCTCTCCAGACCCTTCTCTTTTCATCCTAGAGACATTGAGCACTGATTGACTACCTCCCAAATTTCTCTCAAATGCCTCAGCTCCCTTCCATCCCTCACTCACCACTGCTGCTGGACCTCCATCATATCTATCATGTCTTTTGGATCACTGTTGACCTCCCTCCTCCTTCCCAGAGGTATTTGTGTCACCAGTGGAATGCACCGAAGACCACCCCATGGCCCTTCACTTTCCTGAGTAAAGAGGGGGAAGGACTGGAGAGGGAAAGGACTTTGTCCAAAATCACACAACTAACCAGAGGCAGAGGCAAGCTGGAACTCAGACTTGCTGCACATGAGGGCTGGGCACGTTCCAGCACCTTCCCTGCTTGAGGGTAAATCTTTGGATGTTCTTGGAAGGCATTCTCCCACCAGAAGCCTGGGGCAGTCTCTCTATCTCTACATCTCAGGCCCAAAATATGGTCTCTATTCACAAAGAAATTGTTGCTAGAGGAATAAATAAATGGCTACTTTTATTATTTTCCTTATTCCAATGTACCAATTTACCATTTAAATAGGCATTTCCAGATTTCTGAGTGTCATCCTCTCATGAAGGAACTATTCTTGATCTTAAGGAACTTCCATTCTAAAATTAAACAAGACAGACAGAGTAGATAGACACACAGAGAGAGACACTATGCTTTTCTTTTTTTGGTAAGGGCTGGGGGGGAGCGCAGAGAAAGGAGAGAAAATCGAAGAGGACAGAGAAAGATCAGCACTGTTTGGTGGATGGAAATAGCATGAGAGACAACATAGAACTTGATGAGATCTGGCCCCCAAGAGAAAGGATTTCGAAGCTGCACAACTGTTTATTTATTTTTGCATATGGGATCAGCCATTTTATGCGACTGATAAAATCAAGGACAATTAGACCAAATTGTGCTTTAATTTTGGATTGAAAGTGTGATTCTTCCACAGAGAACTCCCTCCTACAGCATCTGAAATTACTAACTAGCTGCGGAAGGCACATGGAGCCATCAGCCCGGGTAAGTGTGAGCTTATTGCTTGTCAAAAATGTAGACACTGATAAGATCCGGTGCTCCTGCAGGGGCATTAGAAAGTCTAGACAAGATGCAAATTAAGGTTGCACTTTGGGGAACATTATTTAAAACATTTGCTTGTTTACAGTTCATTCGACTTTGGAACTGAGGAAGACCCCAGAACCCCTGAAGTACCTCGGCTGCTAGTTTGGGTTGGGGAGTAATTGGGGCGGAGGAGGAGTAGGCAGGACACATTCGATTTCATTCTTCAAAATGTGCTAAGCCTCCCCTAAGCCATAAAAAAAAAAATCATCACCTTTCTTCTCTTTTCTACCTCTCCTTCCTTTGCCAACCTGGTCCATAGAAGCATAACATCCATGTTAAAAGTTTAAACCCTTTGAGGCCATAGATGCAGAGTGGGACCCCTCCTGACCTTACTTAACCATTCAGCAGGACCTGGACAGCTGAGTTCTCTGAGCTTGGGGACCACATCTGCTAGGTGCTGGTAGTGATGGCATCTACCTTGCAGGGTATTGACGGATTAATGAGCTGACGTGTGTGGAGGCATTAGCACTATGCCTGGCACAAAGCCAGAGTTCAAACGATGCTTGGCATCACTATTGTGTTTGTGAGTTTATGACCATCATCATACAGCCTGTCATGCTTCTAGGTCTTCCTCCTGGTGCCCGCTAACTATTGCTTGAGAGGTTTCCTTCTTCTCTTGGTTGACCTTTCCTTTGGAAGTTTCTATCCCTGTTGGGATGCTGGGCCAGGATGGGTATTCTCACTGTGAGGAGTGTGGTACTCCATACATGTCCCTGTTTGGGCCCCCTTGGCCAGACAGAGATGAGAACAAGACTTTTCCCAGGTACAGCAGGGCTGGGTCCAGCCAGGGTCAGGAAAGTGTTGGTCAGAGTTCATCACTGGCCTTCTTCCCCTAGGCAGCAAGCTCTGAGCTCCTTGGTTAGGAAATCTTAATGGTGGAATGTAAAGCTTGCCACTTCCTGGAAGGGCTCAGGAATCTTGAAGGGACTGTGTAATGAGAGACGACCCAGCTGGGGGACACATGGGCAGGCCTTCAAAACCTTCCCTCTAAGCTCTAGGTTGGTTTTGGCCTTGGAAATTATGGCACTGCCCAATATCACAAAGCCCAATATCATCCAGGCCTTGCCTTCTATCCTTTTTGAGCCGTCTTTGACTCTCCCTCCTTCAGTTGAACCTGGATTTCTCTTTCCTTCAGGGGAGAGAGCAGCAGAGGCTGAGCAGGCTCTTGGTGAGGACAGGACTTTTGTGGGCAAATGGGACTGGATGGAGGAGCAAAAGGAAGACCCATTGAAGGACTTGCTGTCACCCCATCAGAAAGTTCCTGGAAGAAGCATTCCTTTGAGTAACACTACAGGGCATAGTTCCTGCCCTGAGGGGCTCATGAGGGGTGGGAGAGAGGGATTACTGGAAATGTGAGAGAGAAGCGCAAGGCATGCTGTAAGCCACAGGAGGGGTCACTGAAGGCTCTCAAGAGAAGGAAAGTTCTGGACAAGGATATCACTTACCTGTGAGCATGAGTTAGGGGTTACCCAGGTTACAGGTTGGTAGAAGGACAGTCTGGTATGGGTGTGTGTGTGTGTGTGTGTGTGTGTGTGTGCTGTAGTACTATGATCTATTTAGGGTGGCTGAAGGTGCAGTTGTGAAGGGAAGAATGTTAGGAAGTGGAGAGGTGGGCAAGGGCTATATCATGGTAGCCGTTAAAGGTCAATGTTACAGAATTGGGATTTTCTCAAGTTGGTGATTGGAAGCCCCTGGAGACACTGAGACAGGTGAGTGCTACAGTAGGACTGCATTTTTGACCAACTAAGACTGCCTTTGTCCCAGCAACACAGGCTTGGATCTCAGAGGGTCACACACCCAGCTGCTCTATTTCTGCTTTGGTAAATTGAGACCCAAGACAATAATTGTTTGTCCCTGCCTTTGCTTAGCAATTGAAGCAAAACAAACTAGTCTCCTATGCCTTAGAGGCCCTTGAAAATGTATTTTTATTTTTTATCAGAGTAGTATATGTATATATATATAGGCTTAAAAATGCAAAGATGACTACGAAGCATAAATAGAAAACAGCTGTCACTGACCCATGTGTCTCCCTCCTAATTCTCATTCTTCAAAGACACTGTCTTCTGATATTTACCTCCATATTTGCAGGCAGCATTCATGGAATGCTTTTTCTTCAGTTTTAGATTTACTCCCATATATATACCATTGCCTCCTCTCCATTTTCTCGATATAGTTACATTACTGCTGTTAGCTAAATCAGTGGCTGCTTTAATGTTTTCAGCACAGCTGAGCCACCTGATACACCAGAACGTTTTTTTCAGTTTGCTTTTTGTCCTTCCTGGCATGAGTAATTGTCAGTTTGCTTTGTTTTTTAAGGAAACTATTGATGACTCATTCTAAAACTCTCCAACAGAGCCCCAAATCTCCTTTCATACCTTTGAATACAGCAAACCTTCTATAGGATTTCCCTCCTCCCTTTTTTTTCTGAGACATTCCTCCTGGACCCTCCCTCTCCTGTTCCAGGTAGGAGATGCTGCTTTCCAGACAGCTGCCCAGCTGGGTGGGAGTCAGTGGCGTGGGGTGCGGGGGGTACAGCTTCTTTTCACTCTCAGATTGGAAAAATCCATTTGCTTTCAGAGGCCCTTTTGGGAACCATCTGGGGACCCTGCTTCTTCAGAAAGAAGAAGCTATAGAAAACGTAAAAAAAAAAAAAAAAGCAGAATAATTTTTTATTTTCCTTGTATTTACACTAAAAACTCTCCTTACCCACATGCATGCTTTGGCTTTCTGAGGATGCAAAACCGAATCCCCTCTTTGGTTTTAAATCCACTAAAGCCTCTATTTTGCCCATCTGATTTATACAATGGCATATAAGAAATGCAGATATTATTACTTCCAGGTGCACACACAGTAATTTAACTAAATGCTATCAAAGCCTTTCTAAGTAAAAAGGCCTCCTGGGCTTGTTTTAGTGAATAGATAAAGCTAATTTGTAATTAGTACATTTAGTTGTTAATATGCAAATGAGGCCTGCTGTTATCTGTAATTAGCACCAAATTCTTGATTGCTAAGGATGCTGCTAAAATACTTAGAAAAGTCTATAATCCTCACTGAAGTCTCCAACTACCTGAGGCTCTCCCAGACCTCACTCCAGCCCAGATGCTCCCCACACCCGTGCTCCCCTCCCAGGGGTTCAGCTGCCTGCTGAACTCCTCCTCTCTGTTCCAGAAGCACCTTGAACTTACCTGAACCTGAACTCATTAAATTCTGTTCCCTCCCTACACCCACAGCCCCTTCTAAGAACCAGGGCTCTGATGCACCACTGTCTCCCTCTCTCCCTCCTCCTCCTCCATCAGGATCCCCCATCAGAGAATGCACCACCACCCAGTGAGTCACCCAAGCCAGAAATGCAGGCTTCATCCTGAACCCCTTCCTCTCCTTCTCCCTCTGCATCCCATCCATTTCCAAGTTTGCTGCTTCTTATCCCACCCACTGTCACTTCTCTAGGTCAGGCCGCCCTCTCCCCTCTTCCTGTAGTCCCCCCTCCTTTCTCTGCACTCCCGTTTACTGCCCACATGGCATTCAGCATGATTTTTCCAGACCGTCTCCTCACTTTACATCGTTCAGGTCTTAGTTCTGACATGGCATCCACTGGGAAGAAAGATATCCAAGATCCCCAATCCCCGGGTCTGACATAAGCGCCCCTCAACCCACTCCCATATCGCCTCCCAGCATGATGTCACCTGCTCACCTGTCTGCTTTACTCCTTACAATAGGGGCATGTGTTACTGCCCTCAACAACAGACACTCAGTAAACCATCCACAGATACTTGTCAAACAAACGACTGAGTTGGTCTTCTCAGATTGGTTTTAAAAGGTCCCCACCAATGTTTGCTATTTGATTCATTTCTTTGCAAGTTGACTTTGCCTTAACCTTTATGGATTGGTACTGAATGCTGAATTAGAAAGGTCTGAGTGACGGCATCAGGGAAATACAAATCAAAACCACAGTGATATACGACCTCACACCAGTCAGAATGGCTAAAATTAACCAGTCAGGAAATGACAGATACTGGTGAGGATGTGGAGAAAGGGGAATCCTCCTACACTGCTGGTGGGAATGCAAGCTGTGCAGCCACTCTGGAAAACAGATGGAGGTTCCTCAAAAAGTTGAAAATAGAGCTACCCTACAACCCAGCAATCACACTACAGAGTATTTGTCCTAAAGATACAAATGTAGTGATCCAAAGGGGCACGTGAACCCCAATGTTTATAGCAGCAATGTCCACAATAGCCAAACTATGGAAGGAGCCCAGATGTCCATCAACAGATGAATGGATAAAGAAGAAGTGGTATATATACACAATAGAATACTATGCAGCCATCAAAAGAAATGAAATCTTGCCATTTGCAACGACATGGATGGAACTAGAGAATACTATGCTAAGCAAAATAAGTCAATCAGAGAAAGACAATTATCATATGATCTCACTGATATGAGGAATTTGAGAAACAAGACAGAGGATCACAGGGGAAGAGAGGGAAAAATGAAAGAAGATGAAACCAGAGAGGGAGATAAACCATAAGACTCTTAATCTCAGAAAACAAACTGAGAGTTGGAGGGGAGGAGGGTAGAAGGGATGGGGTGACTGGGTGATGGACATTGGGGAGGATATGTGCTATGTTGAGTACTGTGAATTATATAAGGCTGACGATTCACAGACCTGTACCCCCGAAACAAATAATACATTATATGTTAATTTTAAAAAGACCCAAAAGTGATAAAAAAAAAAAAATTAAAGGCCTGAGTGAGCTCTTGTGTATGCTCTTACTGCTGCCCCCAGGTAAACACACAGCTCACCCCAGGAGGGTTGGGGTCCCCCCACCTCTGGGCTTTGACACCTTGGATCAGTGGGCTTCCCTGTTGGACTTGGGGGGCTTCAGAGGTGCGGGCAGGGGGCCGCCAGCTCTGCCCCCTCCTGTGTGATTCCAGCCTCCATCCCCATGTGCAGCCACCCAAATGCAGATGAAGTCCTTTGATGGCAGGCTCTGAAAACCAAGGAAGATTTTTCTCTCTGGTAAGAACATTTGAAATAACATCTTTTCAAGTGTGTTGAAGATCAGAATATGAATAAGATGGGGGTGTGGTAGGAAGGAGTAGTGGAAGGAGGGGCTGGGCCTCTGCAGCTTGGTCTGTTCTGAAAGGGGTGGTGGTGAAACTTGCTTTCTTTTCTCCACAAAATGACAAAATCACTGTGGGGACATTTACAACCAGAATCTTTTCGACATTTTTAAATCTCTGAAATCATCAAAAAGAAAACATTCTGCCATGTGCGTTGGCACGGGAAATGCTTTATGGTGTGGGGTTGTCTAAAAGACACGAATGGAGCCTGGTTAACTTCATCAAGATCTCTCTCAGAGATTTGGGGTCTTTGAAACATTACGTACAGTCTCCTGGGCAGCATGTTTGCCATGTGGAAGGTGGGGGAGGGTGAGGGTACTTGATTCTTATATACCAGTCACTGCATACAAGGCCAGCATGTCAGGTTCACATCTTTCCTCTTGGAACCAAGGGACAGGGACAGCAAGGAAAATATTCGAGGTGTGGGACACCATCCGACCACCATTCACTGACTTAAATCAGCCCACCCAATTGGGTGCTGGAGGCCAGCCCTGGACTAAGAATCTAGGAGAATGAAGGAGCCTCCGCTTTTCATTCAGGACTAGGAATGGAGCCCAGCGACTCTGGTGGGTCACAGAGCCCTTGGCTCCCTCACACCCCCTGCGTCTTGTGGGTGGTGACTTACTGAGCAAAGTTCATGAATAAGCACTTGGTCTGGAAGGTAAGGAAACCATAATCCCTAAGTCCCAGTGAGGGGGCAAGCAACTTTTACCATTAAGTCGCTTGGTCACCTATAAATAAATCGCCTACTTCCCCCGTTCTCCCCCTGACATTCCTTCGGGGCCATCAGTCCAGCCTCAACATTTGCTGCCCAGTTCACTGTCCCTTAAGATCCAGCGTGATGCAAAATCCAGCAGCCACCTAGCATTTAATGACAACTCCCAGCAAAGACACGCTGAGGGCAGGGACAATTTTATGTTGCTGGTACACTGTTCCTTGTGTGGAGGATCAAAACTGAGGGAGAAATGGGGCCAGAGCCTGCAACTCCAGCTTGGAGGATGAGCCTAAGTGGACAGTACAGCTAGAATCTGAAACAGACTTTTCAGCACAGCGTGTCCCCAGACCGTGCCCTTCCAGGATGGACTAAACAGGCTGGTTGTGAAGCAACAACGTGAGGCATAACATTCATGTCTAAGAGGGGCTCTGAGTAGAGGAGAACCCCACATGACAAACATAGGTTGGTCACTCCATTTGGATCTAGGAGACAAGGTCAGCTTTATGTTGAGGATTCTTTTTCTGTCATCTTTACAGATGCTCACAGAAAGCCCTGATTACTTGCTGGGGGCCAAGAATAAGGGAGTCACCTGGCTAAAAGTATTTCATGGCAGTAAGCACATGTAAGTGACTGTCCTAGTTCCATCCCAGTTCCACACAGTTCTCACAGGGCATGCTCAAATACCCCAACTGCAAACTTGTCCAAAAAACTGCTTCTGGATTGCCGAACCCTGTGAGTATTCATTAAGCAAAACTCTGGACCATTCCAGAAAAAAAAATGTACATATACACAAATTTTACTTATAATTCCCCCCTGAAACAAGACCTTTGGTGCTCAGTGATAGCTTCCAGGTGAATTATGGTTTAGGAGTTGACAAAAAAGTCCCTCCAAAAGGAAAATCCTTGACTGTAGTAGTGTGGGAAAGATTGAGTTCTCTTTGAACACATTATAAATTATTTTTTCTCCAAACTCAAATTATTTACAGCTTCTCAGGAATGTCTCTGTCACTTGTGGCATGACAAACAACGTCTGCCTCTGAGGGAGAGGGCTGGAAGGACCTGGTTTTCTCCAGAATGTACATCAGCTGCAGTCCTGATTCCCCTCAAGAGATTGTCTGAGTCGGGGGTGTCACTGACGTTTGCTTGGGCATCTTGTCCACTCCTGGTAATTTATCTGAGCAGCGTTTGTCTATGGTGTGTATGGTGACCATGTTCCTAATGAATTTTGTGCAGGTTCACTCCCCCTGGCACAATTTACGGCCGACTGATATATGGGGCTGTGATTTGGTGTGGCTGGAGCACACATGACCTCACAGCCGGAAACAAGGTTCCAGGGGGTCGGCTCCTCCTTTCCATCTGTTTGGTCACCACCTCTTCCTTCCCAGCACCCCAGAGGCACTGACCACGTGGTCACTGGAGCTAGACATCTTAAGAATCCCTGTCCAATCCAGATTCTTC
The DNA here is from genome assembly GCF_922984935.1 of Meles meles. Taxonomy (NCBI): domain Eukaryota; kingdom Metazoa; phylum Chordata; class Mammalia; order Carnivora; family Mustelidae; genus Meles; species Meles meles. Next base: position 237,321 of record NW_025721234.1, on the reverse strand, counting down.
CCGGGGATGATAGAACAGTTCCCCAGGTGGCAGCTGTAAGATGGGGAGCTGCTTGGCAGGGCCTTGGTTGGCCCCATGAGGAACTGACAGAGGACAGCCAGGCTTACCACTTACGATGCGCTGTAAGCTTTCTGCTTGGGCGTAGAGGGGCTGAGAGCCAACTCTGCCATCTTTGTGCCACCTTGCCCAGAGGATACAGTTTGTCCCATCCCACAGAGGCACTGTTTGGGGGATGAGGACCTAAGAATGACCCCCTGTGGTGGGTGTGATGAGGAATCCAGGTCAGGAGTGGCGAAGGAGGGTCCTAGGAGTGTGTTCCCACCAGACAGCTGTCAGGGCCTGAGGCTCCACAGTAAGAACAAACAGAACAGGACCCAGCCGTCTGTTTGGTACTGGTACTTGGGGCCGGGGTTTGCTAGAGCAGCCAAAGAATTCAGGCCTCTTCCACGAAGGCACTGCTCCCTGCCAGGAATGCTCGAGCTGGTGGCAGATGGGAATCAATATTCTTTCTGCATACGAGTTGCTGCAAATCATTTTTCCAGGGTTTTCACACTAGGCACCCTGTCTTCTCGGTCTTGGGGTGAGTTACGAGAGAACGAGGTCTTCTATGTTTTTAAGGTCCACCCCTGACACCAAGCCGGGCCCTGAGCCAGCAGAATGGTGTGTCTGGGCTCATGCCTTCCTACCTGCAGTCATGAGTCCCCTGGAAATGTGTTTCTATCCCCCACCCCCCACCCCACCCCCCCAAATCTGAAATGACTAGAACACTCCCTGCCCTGAAGGCCCATGTCAAATGCCACCGAGAGGCCACGTGGAGAAAAAAAAAAGTGGTCAAGTCACAGCTCCACCTCTTCCTGGCCACGTGATCTTGGGCTTTCTGAGCCCCCATCCACTCCCCCCTGTCCAGTGGAGTTAATAATGACTTCTTCCCAGGGCTCCTGGGAGCGTTGATCACGGGCTGGATGTGGCGCATTCACTGCAAAGTTCTCCACAGTGTCTGTCCAAGACGATGGCCCTTCCTCCAGGCAGCAGTATTCCAGAGCCAACCAAGGGCCCCCTCCCCCTCTTTCAAACCTCCCCTTGGTATCTCACTCTTCGTCCACCTGGTAGCCCTGATCTCGCGTCTGTGCAGTGCGTGCTTGCTGGCTGTCCGCCGCACACCCAGCCTCGGCCCCCTAAACACCCCCTGCTTAGCTTGTGGGGTCACACTGACAGCTAGCTCAGAGGGACCCACGCTAGAGCCTCAGCAGCATATTAGGATTGCTGCCTGGGCTACGGGATAAATATTTTAAATTCCAATGTGAAAAGACGCACAGAAACACACCAGCAGTGAGGTTTCCAACTTGAAGTTTTCCTCTGCAACAAAACTGTGTTTCTCTATCAGCAGCAGGTTTAGCCAGCCATGTAATTTTAAACAGCCTGAAAAATTACCATAGATTCCAAAGCATTGATTTTCTGCACCACAGTAACATGTTAAATCTCTTTTCTGAAGAAGACAAAAGAGAACGAGAAGAATCAACTTGCAGTCCAAAGGGAGGGGGAGTGGGGTGGGGAAAGGGGTCCTTACACAACAAAATTAATTTGGTAAGTTGCCGATTTTTATTTATTTTTTTTAAAGATTTCATTTATTTATTTGACAGACAGAGATCACAAGCAGGCAGAGAGGCAGCCAGAGAGAGAGGAAGGGAAGCAAGCTCCCTGCCAAGCAGAGAGCCTGATGCAGGGCTAGATCCCAGGACCCTGGGATCATGACCTGAGCCAAGGCAGAGGCTTTAACCCACTGAGCCACCCAGGTGCCCCAAGTTGCTGATTTTTAGAGTAGATGACCTGTGAAGGACATTCTGCTTCCAGCCAGGAACCTTGTTATGTAAGAAGGGCAAGCTCAGTTGTGCCTCAGAGAAGAGGGAAACGGAGGAATCCGAGGCGGCTAGCGTAGATGGCTGAGTGACATGGCCCGCGAGGGGCCCCTAGGCCACCCCGGAGCCCCAGGCCCCCCAGAGGCATGAGCGGGGAGCCTGAGAGGGCCCAGGTTTGCATTCGCTCTAGGTTACTGAGAAGGCAGACGCTGTTGTCTCCTGATCTGGGTCTTAAGGAGTCCGGTCAGCTTTGAGTTAGACTTGTTCCGTTATTGACACTACAGGTTTAAAAATGGAGTGTTAGTTTTCCAGCTCAGAAAACATCACCTTGGGCTATGTGTGAGGATTTAAATGTATAACCACCATTCATAATTTTTTCCAAGCCAACCTTGTTATTGCGACCTTTAGTCATCTTGTTATACCCAGTACAAAATGCTCAGAGCTAAAACAGTTCAGTTATAACTTTGGGGGGGAAAATCCCACTGTCCTTTACCCTGTCATCTCCTGACTGCCCCCACCAAAAAAAAAAAAAAAAAGAGAGAGACCTTAGAACTTCTATACTTGGTTTCAAACTCAAAACAGATTTTTTTTATTTATTTATTTTTAGAATGCATCAGTTAAATCTGTTCATCTTTTTTGAGTTGAGGGACTGGAAGAAATCACACATCATTTCTGATGTGATATACCCATGGGCGGTTTTGCATCCTATCCAAAGATAGCTCAACTTCATTTTAAGATGTTTTGCCTTCTATGGCAATCAAAATCAAACTTTTCTAAGTAGACATGTGCTTGTAGGTTACGCAACTCTGAGCATCCATCAGCAGTGCATGTGGACTTTGCTTCACCTTGAATAAACTTCCAAGCCCTAGAGGTATGTGTGTGCACCTGCGCTCCTCATGGGCATCTGGGCACCTCCTGTTGCTCAAGCTCCAGGGTGAAAACAGGGTAAAGGGCAGTCACATCTGGGCTACCTACAGGCTTTGTCCAAGGTCAGATTGTCTGCCTACCTGGAGGAAATCCTTTTTTCCTCCCCATCTTTATCTTCACAGGGAACAATGCCAAGGGAACAGAGAATCAGAAAGATGGGGACCAGCTGTGCTAAAGTCACCTAGTATTTCTGGGTCTCACTTTACTTACCTCCAAATTGGACCAGATGCCCCAGAAGATGACTTCCAGCTCAAACTCCATCTCATGCTTTTCTTCTCTCTGGGAGGATCCCAAGAGGTGATCAGGGGCCAGGAGGTAGCTCCCCACCCCCAACCCACTGCTGCAAACTTCCTCCAGCCAGCTTCCTGCGGGTTGTTACTCTTCCCCTGCTTCTTGCCCCAGGCCAGTGTCATCCCTTCTGCTTGCCTATCTGGGCTTCCTCTTGCCTTGCAACCCACAAACACCCCTTCCACTGGATCCCATCGACAAGAAATCTGGGGAAATGTATTTGTAACCAGGACAAGCTCTAGATAAATATTGGTCACTGTTTCTTGGCAACTTATCATAATTATCACAATTATCATAAATTCCCTTAGAGTCATATTAGTTTCCTCAAACTTTCCGCTTACTCCTTCTCCTAAATGAAACTGGATCTAACTGTAATACTTTTTTATTTTTGCAACACTTTTAAAGGAGGCTTTTGCATTTATTCAATTAAACTATTCACTACCTAATATTTTTTATTTTATTTTATTTTATTTATTTGACAGAGAGAAATCACAACTAGGCAGAGAGGCAGGCAGAGAGAGAGAGGAGGAAGCAGGCTCCCTGCGGAGCAGAGAGCCGGACATGGGGCTCAATCCCAGGACCCTGGAATCATGACCTGAGCTGAAGGCAGAGGCTTTAACCCACTGAGCCACCCAGGCGCCCCTCGCTACCTAATATTTGTTGGGCTGAAGAAACGCTTGTTGAGTAAGCGAATGGACAAATGTACCTTGTTGGTGCTATGGGAGATTTAGGAACAAACAGGCCCCCTCCCCAGCCTTTAGGAGGACAGTCTATCTATGGTGGTGGAAAGGCTCAAACACGCACAAAAACAGCTGGAATCCTAGCAGTGCCACTACTCTTGTTATAGCAACACAGCTTGTAAATATGGAAAGACAATACTAGCTGAATAGTAGTTGGGAAACAGCCACTTCCCTAATCACCCGCAGCAAATTCCTCCTCCGGGTTATGCTGCCTCTCTGTGGTATTCCCAGACCTCCCTACAACCTAGCAACCAGGGAGGAGTAACACCTGGTTTGGCAGGGAATGTTCGGTATGCTCTTCCGGAGCTGTCCTGATTTGTCAGCACCAGTGGTTGTCAGTTGGTTAATATTTTGACTACTACTAAGGAATATGAATAAACCTTTGGGGGGGGGGGGTGCCAAAAAGAAGCGATAAAAGCAGTTAAGCAAACAAAGGAGATATTGGGAGACTTGGTTCCATTCTCAGCTGTACAGGGGGTACCAGCCATAAGTCTGGCCATTCAGAGAGGGCATTATATTTCCTGGCCACAGGGACTGGTTCAGTAAGGGACAAATGACCTGTCCGATGAAATGAAATGTAATGAAACTTTCTGTGGGGCTGTTAGTAGATAGATAGTTGCTCTTTATGATGGATGTGAATTGAGATGTGATTTTTTTAAAATATTTTATTTATTTGATAGACAGATCACAAGTAGGCAGAGAGGCAGGCAGAGAGAGAGAGAAGGGAGGAAGCAGGCTCCCGGCTGAGCAGAGAGCCCCATGCAGGGCTCGATCCCAGGACCCTGAGATCATTACCTGAGCTGAAGGCAGAGGCTTTAACCCACTGAGCCACCCAGGCGCCCTGAGATGTGATTCTTGAAGGACCATAGGAAGCCCAGTGAGACTTGAATTTAAGAGTTGCAAAACTCCTGGATCAAGCCATTCCTGAAACTCATTCCTGCCTTCTGGACTATAATCTAGAGTGGGTAAGTTTGCTTTCCTGTCATTGTATAACAAAAAAGTCCTGATACTGGTGTGAGGCAGCAAAGAAAATACAAGTGTAGGAGAGATGGAAGGCAGTGCCCTGCCATTTTCAGTGTAGCATGGCTCTATACTCTGATCTTTCAATCTGGTCTCACTCTCTCCTATCCATCCAAGCCATCATACCCTTCCAATTTTGCTTGATTTCTTGCCCAATGTGGGGTTAAATCCTTCATCTTTTCAACTTTCCTCTGTTTTCACTTTGCCAATCTCCAATCCTTGGCCATCAGACAATGTTCCCAGCCCTTTTCACGTCATGGCAAACACAGAACATGATAATCTTGGGGGGAACCCTGGGGTAAGCTAAAGCATTAAAGGTGTCTATATGGGTCTTGATGGGGAAGGTCCATTCAATTTTCTTCAGATTAAAAAATTGTGGTAAAAAATAGAACAAAAAGTCTTAGGGAAGACTACAGCTTTATATGAAATTTCGAAGTAAAATCATTTCAAAATGTTAAATGAGAACTTTGAGCTTGCTCCCATGAACATACCTTTTTAATGTCAGGTTTACTGCTTTAAATGCTGTCCTAAAATCCTGACCAAAACTTTTTAGTAATAATCTCTTCAGCTTCTTGGTAGTCACTATCAATGAGAAACCTTGCACAAGTGGGGAATAAAAAAATTAAAGCCATTTTTTGGGGCAACCTTTCAAAAATGTCAACTGTCGAAATGATATTTAAAGAATCCAGTCACGTTCCATTTTTCACTTCTACATATAAATTCATGGGGATTTCTTGATGACATTACTTATGATAAAGCAAATGGACTTCCATTCCAAGACAATTATTTTTACATAAATTATTTCTACATAATGACGAAGACCTAATGTGCAGAATGCATGTGCATTGTTAAAGAGGTCTCCTTGTACCTAAAATGGATGCCACCACAGTAGTTTGTCAGTCACAGTAGACAGGAATAGCTGACATACAGGAAGGCAGGGACAGCACCACTCCTTAATGCCCTTGTCGTTACCAGGAGTGGGGGGTGGGGGGTGGGGGGTGGGGGTGGGGGGGTGGCCAATAGCCCAAGCTGTGTGCTCAGGTACTCCATGGGCTCTCTGTCTGGGCAGGGCAGTGTCACGCTCTGGGACCAGCCTCCCCCCCACATCCCCCCATCTCCACGGTGGAGCAGCAGCCTCCTGGGTACTTAGGTTGGTCCTGAGCTTTCACTTGCAGGAATCCCCAGGTTCTCCCTTTCAGGAGCCCAGAGACATCATTCAGCTGGAGGCAACCATCCAGCACCCGCCCTGAGCCTGAGAACTAAGAAGATCAACACCTCTACAGCAGACCCATAAGCCCCTGGTCACCCACATGGGCATCTTGATACAGGGGATGGGTAACTGTCTAGACAGGTCATCATGGAGTGAATACATGCCATCACCACTACCCTCAGGAATATTCATTCATCTGTTGATAGATTAGCCCCAAACCCCACCACTTCCATCTCCTCATATTCTGTCTGGTTTTTCCCTTGACTTTACCCATCCCCATTCATGCTTCTGAAGGTTATCTATCTGCCTACTCTTTTCCAGTCCTTCGCTCTCCATGACTTGCTCCTAGGACAATTGGAACTATTTTCTGCCTCCTCTATCAAGACATCCTTCTCTCTCTCAGCTCCTGCAGGCTGTACCTTCTCAACTTTCTTTTCTTTTCCTTGCTTTCTTGATCTTTATTGGAACTTATGTCTTGATGCTGTACTTTGTCATTTTTTTCTTCCATCCACTAGCTGGAAGTTGCTGGCCCTCTTTTTAGTCGATACCTTCTTCTCACCCTGTTTTATACCATCACTTCTGTGTGAACAAATTTCAAATCTTGCCAGCAGTCTGACTGTCTGAACCCCATTCTAAATTTTGCCTCTGTCTTTGGGTAGTTCCTTCTGAAACTCCTGGTGGCACCCCCCACTCACCCTGCTCTGAAGCTCCTTCTCCACCCCAGCCCCACGTCAGCTTTTCCTTCTCACATCCCTGTTTCTGGGAAGGGCCCCACCATTCCCCCACCTTGATTCAAACCCTTGAAGGTAATCTTGGCTTCTCAACTGATTATTGAATCCTGATGATTCCCTCTCCTGTATGCCTATCCCATTCCTCACCTCCATTTCTGTATATGCTATCCTATTCTAGGTTCTTTACCTCTCAATGGGATTATTACAGTAGCCTCTCAGCTTGTCTATCACCTTGTTTTTCTTTCTTCTGCCACCTTGGACAAATTCTCACAACTCCCATGTATAAAAGCTTTTAATAGCTCTTCACTGTTGATTATATTGCGCCTAACTTCTTAGCCAAACATTCAGATCCCTTCATAATCTGTTCCCAGCCTATCTGCACAACCCTAGTTCATTTATAGACTTAGAAATATTTATTAAACTTCTATACTTTGTGCCAGACTGGCCTAGGCACTGGAAATACCGCAGTGAAGGAAATCAAATTCTCAGTTCACATTCTAGAACTTACATTCTAGAGAAGAGAGTCAGACACCAGGAAAACATGTAAACATGTTGGATAAGTGCTTGTGGAAAAATGAATTAGGGTAAGAGGGTAGGTAGGTGGTGATGGGAGTAGCACTTTATTTTTTATTTTATTTTTTTAAGATTTTATTTATTTATTTGACAGAGAGAGAGATCACAAGTAGGCAGAGAGGCAGGCAGAGAGAGAGGAGGAAGCAGGCTCCCGGCGGAGCAGAGAGCCCGATGCGGGGCTCGATCCCAGGACCCTGAGACCACGACCTGAGCCGAAGGCAGCGGCCCAATCCACCGAGCCACCCAGGCACCCCTATTTTTTTTTAAATTTGTATTTATTTACTTGAGAGAGAGAGAGATGAGAGAGTGCACACAGAGGAAGAACCAGGCTACCTGCCCAGCAGGAACCCGACTTGGGGCGCGATCCCAGGACCCTGGGAAGGCAGACACTTAACCGACTGAGCCACCCAGGTGGGGAGTAGCACTTTAGATGGGATGGTCAGCCAGACCTTTTTGATGAGGTGGAATTCATCTAGATAATTAAATGAAAGGACAATGAGCCTTAGGAATAGCTAGGTGAAGGGCATTTAGGTTGTGGGAAGAAAAAGTTCAAAGTCCTTGAAGCAGGAACATGCTTGGCAAGATGAAGAAACCACAAGGGCACCAGTGGGGTGCACAGAGTGAGCAAGGAGGAGGATGAGAGGTGAGCTCTGAAGAGGAGGCTGGGGGCTATGTTATGTATGCTTTGTGGGCTATGGTATGCATTTAGAATTTAATTCTGAATGAGGTGGAAGGCACTGGAAGGTTCTGAGTAGTTGAGTGACATGTTCTAAAAAGTATTACAGACAGCTGTGTAGAGAACAGAGGGAGGAGGGGATGAAGGAGAATGAAAACCAGGAGACCAGTTAGGAGACTATGGCAACAATGTAGGCAAGAGATGGGATGAGAGACGTTGTAGAGGTTGAGAAGTTGTCAAATTCTGGTTACAGTTTGAAGGTGGTGCTGACAGCATTTGCTGATGGATTGGACATGGAGTGTCAGAGAAGAAAAGAATCAAGGATGATTCTGAAGCAACTGGAAAAGTGCAATTGTCGTTAAGCTCTACAAGAAGACTGTGGGAAGAGAAGCAAGTCTATGGGGGAAGGAAAGTTCAGTTTGGGGTGTATTAAGTTTGAAGTGACTATTAAACATCTAAGTGAAGATGTCAAGCTGTCAGTTGGATATTTGACTCTAGAATTCACAAGCAAGATCCAGGCTAAAAATAAATTTAGATATTGTTTGTGTATGGGTGGTATTAGCATTCAGGGACAAGGAGAGATCTCCTCGAGAAGGTCTACATTCTCTGGCTACACATACACAGAGGCCAGTGGACCGAACCTGGGTCACTATAACACTAGGAGGCAGAGATGGTAGAAAGGGCTCAGCAAGGGAGACCCTATAAGTAGGAGGAAAGACAATCAAGACACTATGGTGGCTTGGAAGCCAAGGGCAGCAAGGGTTCAACAAGGAGGGGAAGTTTGTGATTTGCTTTCAAGTAATCATATGTGTGTGTGTGTGTGTGTGTGTGTGTGTGTGTGTGTGTGTGTGTGAAGGGAGATGGGGGACTTCCTTCAACAAATAGGAACTACGACAAACTGATCACTGCTAAATATGGGTAGATGGGACGTCACTGTACATTTTCCTTACTTTTGTATATGGTTGACATTTCCCTTTAAAAAGAGTAAAAGAAAGAAAGAAAAAAAAAAAGAAGAGAGGCGGGGAACCAAAAACAAAACAACAACCAGAGAGTGAGAAGCTGATAGTTCTGAGAGGTCACTTCGGAGAGTGGATTTGACCCTGTAGAGGGCACTGCTGGTGGTGACAGGAGCATTCTCAGTAGAGGCAGAGCCTGTTGGCAGAGGGTGCAAAGGAGGGGCGCCTGGGTGGCTCAGCTGGTTGAGGGTCCGACTCTTGATTTCAGCTCCAGTCATGACCTCAGGGTTGTGAGATGGAGCCCCGATTTGGGCTCTCTGCTGAGTGTGCAGGCTGCTTCAGACTCTCTTTTCCTCTGCCCTCCCTTGCCCCCAACTTGCACGCTCTCTCTCTCTCAAAAAAAAAAAAAAAAAAGAAAGAAAGAAAGAGAGAAAATACAAGGAAAGCAGAGAGACTGAGCAAGTGCAATCACCTCCTAGGAATCTTGCAGGTAAAAGGACCAGAGAAAAGGGTAGCTGGAAGGAGATCAAGGGGCCCAGGGCAGCTGCTTTGTTGGTTAGCTTAAGTCAGAGATATTACAGCCAGATTTCCTTCCCCTGTCTTTCATACAAGCCTTAGACAATTTGCTCCAAAGCAACCCTCCCCACGTTCTTTGTCTGCACCTCCCTGCCCATTCACCCTGCCCGTCCACGAAGGTCTGGAACACGTACACCTCCTACGTCATCCCAATTGTATGTGATGTGTCCAGGCATACAGACTCTACTTACACACAGAATTTTCAAGAAATTTTTTACAGGAGAGTTTCAGTTGTCAGGTGGCTCAGCTAGGCTCTCTCTAGCAGCCCTCATCATTGATGTGTATCAGAGCACACAGTGTGTTTAGACTGGAGATCAAATCTACACAATGTTCCCCTGACAGCTTTCAGAAGGGAAGCAGAACTTCTACAGAAACTATAAAGTTTCTTATTCCTTTAGATCCTGGAAGATAGCATTCAATAGTAGCAACAAGAATAATATCTTTTACATGCCTTTCCCACTCTGAAAGATGTGACTAGAAGCACCAATTTACACTCAGGAATCACAGAGTGGTATTTATTTTTAAAACTAACTGAAAAGCCTCAGCAGTTACCGGAAGATTTCTCTTTGAAAACATCAGAAGCTGGGCAGGAGTAGGTGGGGAGGGAGAAGGAGCCTCCTAGCTGAAGACGTGGCAGCCTCAGTGAAGCTGCACCAAAAAATAAGATGTGATTCAGAACACGACTTTCCTCACACCTCCCCTCAGAATATCTCACGGCCAGGAGACCAGGGCAATTTAAGATTCCTCCTGCTGAGAAGTTTCCTCAGAAGGCAAAAGGCAAGAACAGACAAGACACTTCTAGTCAGGATTAAATACAAGACACATTGTAGATGGCCTCTGAAGAAATTCTGAAGAAATGAGATGTTTTCAGAGCTGCTATTATGACGAAAAGGCCGGGGTGACAAAAAAAATCATGCTTGTATAAGCTAAACTGAGGGAGACGACAGCAAATATGTCTTGAGTCTCAACAGCAAGTACAACAGGGCATTTGTACATCCTGCCTAAACACGACTGAGGGCCCGCTGCTGTTATACACCCTGTGTTATGGGCCAAGACCCTTGTCTCGAGAGGAGACGGGCAGAGACTATCACGATACAGTTTGAGATCGAAGAGGCTACCTATGGCAGGAAGGCCCCTTCAATCCTGAGATGAAGGGAGTTTGGGGTCTCTGGCAGAAGCAGGAGCAGCACCATGAGGAAAGATTCCTGGGTTTAGAGAACATGGAGTTCTAGGCACACAGACACAACCCAAATGTGAATACAGGCTGCAGCCAGATCATGGAAGGCCTCTAACATCTCGGACCAGAGAGCTCTTCCTGGTGAGCAACAGCAGGAACAGGTCTGCAGTCTTGAGAGGTCATTCTGGTGGCAGCGTTCTAAAGGAAAAACAGACTGTGCACCAACTTCAAAGTTGTGTACATTGGTGACTCTATGGGTCTGATTTGTTGTCATATTCTGTTTTTCTGTGCTTTATCTGCCTATGCTTATTTTTGTACCTTAAACAGCTGAGGGGTTCATTCTCTCCAGGTAGGTTTCAACATTCAGACAATTCATTTTGCACCTGTATGCCTTATATCTCAATGGCATGATAGAATGAACAATTGCGAGGTATATGTAAATTCTCGCTATGCAAATGACCTTGGGCTACAGAACCAGGGGGGTTTTCTTGCCCCTCTGCCCGCTTATGAGCTGCCTGGAATTTCACCTGTGCAATGAAAAAGTTTTTGCCTGGGCCATGAAAAAGTATTCACCAGTTTGGGGTGAAATGTAGAAGCAAAGGACCACATAGAGAATCATAAAACATGTAAAGACACACCTTTTCTTTTAAATTATGTCCTACTCCTTTTTTGGGTGTTAGGATTCTCTTTATTTTGGGGAGCCTGGGTGGCTCAGTTAGTTAAATGTCTGCCTTTGGCTTGGGTCATCATCCCAGGGTCGTGGGATCGAGTCTCACATCGGGCTCCCTGCTCAGTGGGGAGCCTGCTTCTCCCTCTCCCTCTGCCTCTTCCTCTGCTGCTCTCCTTGCTGTGCTCTCTATCAAATAAAAAAAAATCTTAAAAAAATTATCTTTATTTTATGAAATAATGGCAACCTGGTGTTTCGTACAGCCACTCCATGGCCAAACAGTTGGCAACGCTGGATGCATGCGCTCATCTGTGGAAATGTGAAGTCTTCTTAGAAGCCTGGCAGGCCCCTGGTCTGAGGGCCCTCCACCGCCACCCTGTTCACCCTGCACAGAGGTCGGTCCCCTGATGGCAGAGTCTGGTAGGAAGAAGGACGCTTCTGGGTTAACCAAGGCTGACACCAACCTACCAAAGCATCAGAGTTGACAGTTAACTATGCAACAATCAGAAAAATGTTGGCCTGGTGTGTAATTTAATCATTTATTTCTTCCTAATTATGTCTCTGAAATTTATTATCTTAATGAGAATATTAAACTTCTTTTCATGGCTTCTGTGTCACTCACATTTAAATATTGTTAAATAAGTGGTTAAGTCAGTCCCTAAAAATATATCCACTTTGCTGATCCCAACTTCATCTCCCTGCTTTAGAGAGAGGTGCTTGAAACCCTGTTAGCCCTAAAGAAACAAATAGTTTGGGGCCCCTGACATGGAAGCAGCCCCCACGCTGGGGCTGCAACAAAGCCTTGAGGAGTACTGAACAATCAGTTAGGCGTTGGGAGTCAGAAAGACCTATATTTGGGCCTCAGCTCACAACTTACCAGCTACATCACCTTGGGTTAATTACCTCTCTGAGTCTCAGGTTCCTCAACTACAAAAGGAGGGTAGTAACAGTACCTACCTGCACGGGGCTGTTGTGTTTAGGACAGTCATAATGCTTGGTAAATCTTCAGTAATGGCAATATTGCCTTCATTGTAAACATGGGCTATTTACAAAGCATGAGACTTCACAAGAATCGTGTTAGACCTGAAAAGGCTCTTTTTGATCATCTGGCTCGATCTCAGCGTTTTATAGATGGGGACGGAGTGGGGGGATAGAGGGTGAGATTTAGAGAGAACACAGAATCAATAAGAGGCAGAGCCTCGACTTGGTTTCTGGGGTTAGCCCAGGGTTTTTTCTACCACATTAGTCTTCCCCACCTGCAAGTATTTGGTTCTTGACTTTTAAGGTCTTTTGCCTAGAAAGGACTATGCACCTAGTTCCAAATGGTATCATTTGAAAATTACAAATGGTAAATCCCATACTTTAAAAAAATGAAGAATGGGGCGCCTGGGTGGCTCAGTGGGTTAAGCCGCTGCCTTTGGCTCAGGTCATGATCTCAGGGTCCTGGGATCAAGTCTCACACCAGGCTCTCTGCTCAGCAGGGGGCCTGCTTCCCTCTCTCTCTCTCTGCCTGCCTCTCTGCCTACTTGTGATCTCTTCCTGTCAAGTAAATAAATAAAATCTTTAAAAAAAAAATGAAGAATCAACAACAACAACAACAAAAAAACTGATAGCGGTCATTATGTCACTATTTCAGAATATTTACTGCAGAAAGTATTAAATGTGTTAAAAATAATGTAACAGAATATCTACTCATATAGTAGTGCACTAAAAGGTGAATGAACAGAAATATAATATTATAAGCATCATTTACAGATGTGCTTTGTGCTTCCCCCCACCCTTTACACTCCAAAAAGAAAAGGTGCAAACTGAACCCCCCAAGTCAATCCAACTTCTTGGTTTCTCAGGAAGAAAACAGGATTTTCCAAGTCTTTTGCTAATTCTAGAATGCAACAAAACCAGATGGATGACGATGGGGCATGGCAGACAGGAAAATGCAGCAACAGAAAGGACATGAGATCATTAGTCAAATAAAGGGACACAAAACAAAGTGGATACACTTTCTGTTATTTTAAATCAGTAGTTTTATTACAATCCCTGTGGACACACAGTTAGAGAAGGAATGTCCTGACATTTTCTGAGCATTTCACGGAAAGCAAATGTAACCATCCAGGCAGTCAAGTCATCCACATCTTCTCCAAATTCAAAGCAAAAGCTTTTACATTTGATAACGCAGGAAAGCAAAGTTTTCTTATTCTTGTCTATAAAACTTCAGAGTCAGAAAATAGTTACAGTAAAGCGGGCTGACAAGAGAAGGGTTTCCTTCCTTCTTACTGTCCCAATCCCTGCCTCTCGGTTTTCCCCCTTGACTTTGTAGATGACTTTTTATGATACTGCAGATGACAGTGTGTTCAGGGGCCAAAGGGGATCTACTTATCAGGCCGGCGATTATACTTCACTGTAACTGAACGGAAAGAACAAATTAAGAAAATTAAGTCTGGAAAATGCACAAAGGCAAGGGGGGAAATATCTGGGTGTATTAAAAATGAGATGCTCTTTTCACAGAACTCAATTTAAAAGGATACAATTACCATAAACAATTAACTCCATTAACTAGCTCTTATATTTGCCAAAGGGCTCTGCATTTATACAGGCTTGGAGGAAAGCAACCTATCAGGTGAAACGAGTCACTAATCCTGGTGAAGCAGGCGTCAGACTATCTGGAGTTGCATGGGTGTTTTTTCAGACCCACTTTGTAGAAGACACTATGGAACCTTGACAAATTTCCACCTCTCAGCAGTCATTGCAGCAGTCAGGTGTTTTAATCTCTTTAGTGCCCAAACTCACAAAAGCACTCTAGGAATGAAATACTAAAATGACCTTCTGGATACATTCACTAAGTGTAACATAACTTGGAAAGAACAAAGGAAAAAGCCCAAGCGTGACTCTAGTATTTCATATAGAAAAGCACTGCAGGAGAAAACTTTGTTTAAAAACATCAAAATGCAGGTGAATGTAAATACATTTTTGGTTAATCTGCGCTATACCATATAGAAATCCTGTCAGATATTCAGTCTGCTGGGTAACTCATTTGCATTTTTCATGTCTGATTGTATTAGTAGAAGAATATACACGGATGCATATACTGACACATGTATATACATATACATATATAAAATTCAGATCATGAAAATTTGTTTTAAATATACATACTTAAAACCTGTACCTCTAAAAATAAATACCTTAGCCTCTAGTAGGCTAATTCTCAGAGTTCCTTCATAAGCCAATCAGAACACAGCTTCTCAACAAGAGCAGATGACCAATTAGCTGCTCTTTAAATCCATTATCTATCAGTAAATGTTGTAAAATTCCGATGTGTAACAGAAATAGCATCCCCAGTACAGAACAGAGAGAGAATTCTGGCTTTGAAAATCGACGTCTTGGCTTCCTTGATGTTTAGTTCCTACAGATGTCTACTCTTTGCCTCTGCATTTATCTAGCAGTGGGAGAGCGGTTTCTAGTGACAGCGTTCTATTCCATGGGCATTACCTTCTAATCAAAGGAGTCGGCTGGCATGTCCTTTGGCATTTTGTTCAAGGGAACTAACACAACATCGTTTGTATTTGATATCGCTCCCATAATCACTGTGAGTTGCGTGTTTTAATGTAATTTACAATGTGCCGATACCACTGAGGTAAAGCAGAAGTAGCCCTGGCTCTTTTAAAAGGAGAGAGAGAGAGAAAAAAAAAGGAGTTTCCCAGGAGAACACTACATAAAAGGGACCCAGTGGTGGATATCTAAGTTCTAGGAAGTAACTCAAAACCACTGCCAGAATGACACACTGGATCGTTGATATTTTAGTTCCAAGAATAGAAACATGAAAATACTCAATATACTTCCTTTAAAAAGGATGCAACTCACAAAAACAGGGCTTTACTTTTTTTACTTTAACATTTCAAAAAAAAAAAAAAAAAACTTAAAATGATGTAAGCCAGACCAAGTTGTTCTATATAGTACAATACTTAACAACCTTGTCATTTGTTTTTGAATACAAGAATCTTAGAAATGTAGGAAATCCATGATAAATGATAGCAAGAATGTTTAATGACATTGCCTACATTTTTTTGAAAAGGAAAGTTTATCATAGTTGAAATACAACTTCTAAAAAATACAGTGTTTTCTGCGCTCACAGTTCCAGATTACTAACTTTATAAATTAAAGGTGAAAGTTATCCATATACAAACAAGGCCTCTTTTTCATTGATTTCAATCTCGATTAAACCTCTGGATATTTCAATCTTCATATTAACAAGGTAAGGCTGAGTTTATCAGATATAAATAAAACGTTTAAAGTCCACGAGGTATTGGGGCACCTGGGTGGCTCAGTGGGTTAAGCCTCTGCCTTCCGCTCAGGTCATGATCTCAGGGTCCTGGGATAGAGCCCCACATCCGGCTCTCTGCTCAGCAGGGAGCCTGCTTCCTCCTCTCTCTCTGCTTGCCTCTCTATCTACTTGTGATCTCTCTCTATATATCAAATAAATAAAATCTTTAAAAAAAATAAATAAAGTCCACGAGGTATTGCAGCACTAAGGAAACAAATGTATCAAATATTTAGAGGCTGGCTACAATACTCTTCTTAAAAAAAAAAAATTCAAAATGTGTATCAACATCAAGTCACATTCTTTTTCCAATTTCTCTGGCTGCAAAAACGGGGCAACAGCATCTTTTCCCACTCATTTTTCCTCTCAATCCTTGAGTCAGGGGCGGGTCTCAGGTCAAAGGGCGAGGTCTTTTGGGAGGTGGTGGAGGCATGAGCTCTGTGTCGGGGTCCAGATGATGCTTCCGCTTCTGCCCTTGCGAAGCTGCCGCACATCTGTCAATGAACTCAAACAGCATCTCCTTGGTGACAGGGTTGGAGATGCTGTTGCACACAGCTGTGGACAAAGGGAGACACGTGTCTCACGTGAGGGTTAATTAAGGCAGCTGACTCACCACAGGGAGATGCGAAAGGGGAAAGGTTTTCGTCCCGACAGGCTGAACACTTTCATTTCACCGACTGGGGTGACAGGCTTCACACATGAAACGACTCTCTGCCCACCCCCTCGCCCCCCAAACGAGTGCTCTTCTGGTGGATACTCTTTCCTGTACCGTTAATTTTAAACCAAAACTTTAAGTATTTGAATTACAACCACTCCATCACTATTGTTTTCCCCCTCTTGGAAACTGCTTTCATGGGATTTTAATGGACTACAACGCATCACGCTACAGCCTATATGCAACCAAAACTACAGAAACCGTGCGCTACCATCCTCCAGTCTCATCTGTCAGAAGGAACTCCACCCTGTCATGATGGCACCCGCCACCGTTTCTACTGAACAGGGAGGTTCCACTGGAGCACACAGATTTTACTATTTTATTTTAATAACTTGTTTTCGATAAGTAAGGTATCCTAATAAAATTATGAATAAATACGGCATCTTTTCTTATGTGATCAAAATTGACCACCAGTCCTGTGAATTGTATTTACATATCTAGTTTGGGGGTGGGGGGAGGACAGTGGCTTAATTATTCGCATTTTCAAAATTAACTCATCTTGTCTGAACACAGATGCTAGTTCTAACAGAACCCTTAAATGTACAATAGTAACTTTCATAAACTGCAAAACTGAAACTGGCAATTTCTGTATTTTCTCATAAGCTTATCATATAATCAGCATCATCACTGACTGAGCAGCCTAAAGGCACACAATTCTATTAACCTTTAATCTTAGTTTTTATCCATTTTTGGTTTTTTTTCCCCCAGCTTCACTAAAAATGCAACCCAGAGCAACAACTGCTACTGCTACTATAAGGTTTACCTTATAAAAGTAATTAATTTCTGTTGTTCTCCATGAAAGAAACTTACTATTCTGAATTCCCAAAACATTTATATTGTACCCAAAGAACACTCAGAAAGATAGCACAGCAGGTTTTAGGAGGTTTGGGTTTGTTTTTTTTTTTAATGGTTTTCATTTACTTTGTTCTCCATTGTTTATAAAGCTATTTTAGGAGCTGGAAATGACATTTCCCCCCTGCTAATTTAGTCTTTTATCATCTGGCAAACAATGATTTTTATAGTTCTGAATAGATCTGAAATTATCATGGCTTTTGTTGTTGTTGCTGTTCAACAAATTTAACTTGTATACAGCCCATTATCCTGCCCTTTACACTTCTCTTTTGGGTGCATGGGCACAAGCCCACAGGCCTAGAGACAGGAACCTATAAGCCAGCCGGAGCCGACAGTCACAGCCCTTTCACAGCCAGCGAGGACAGGGGTCTGAGTGACCTGTGCCCCATCAAGCAGAACACCAAAGACAGCACATTTTGATTATAAACCTTAACGTGTGTGTGCGCTCTCTCTCTCTCTCTCTTTTAATGTAACAAACATCTGTCGGTTGTCATACTTACCATGGCAGTGTTGTAGGCATTAGGAAAACTTTTGTCTGTTCTTTGTCTCATGAAGACCCAGCTGTTATTCTCAAATTTGCATTCTATAATTTTGTTATCATACTGTTTTAGCTCTTTTGTCACCTGTTTTAAAAGAGAATTGAGGAAAATATTTAAATCATTTGAAAGGCTTTTTGCTTCCATTGTGTGACAGGCACATTAGGGAATGCCCAAAACACCTCAGTAACAATTCACACAGAGCTTTTTGTCATGTGAAGTGTCTAATCAAGCCGAAGGATATGGTGTGCACTCCCTTGTACACATGCTCATTAATCCGACATTTTAAAAATAGTTGTGAAAATGGCTGTCAGTATATAGCAATCAAAAGAGGCTAAGCAGAAACTAGTCACTTCTGGGCCAAATGCAAATATGTTACCATAGGGACCAATGCCTTCAATATTTCTGCGTCCCTATGGCTTTCAGAAATTGAGAGGCTGCTTAGGTTCGTCAGCATTCAGAAGGCTCTCACCATCTAGATTCCTGCGTCACAACCTAAAAAGTTCCCTTCACCAGTTGAAAGAAAAAGTTATACATAGAGAGTAAACATTAGGATGAGATCCAGGTAATGTGCAGGCTAAATATTTTGCTTTTCAAGAAATAACAACTAACCCAAACTCTAATCTTTGGGTTAGTTACCCTTTCCATCTCTTCCAACTACTGTGAACATACAGATGAAGCTACCTTACATTTTAGTTGGGTGGCTTTTTGGCTCCTTCACCTCAGATGATGGAATATGAATTACAACTTACTCTACCAAAGCTAACAAGTATCCGTGGTAACCATAAAACTTTTTTTTAAATATTTTATTTATTTGACAGAGAGAAATCACAACTAGGCAGAGAGGCAGGCAGAGAGAGAGGAGGAAGCAGGCTCCCTGCCAAGCAGAGAGCCCGATGCGGGGCTCGATCCCAGGACCCTGAGATCATGACCTGAGCCGAAGGCAGAGGCTTTAACCCACTGAGCAACCCAGGCGCCCCACCATAAAACCTTTTAAGAGATATTTCACCGGGCTCTGAGGATAGTTTTCATAAATAGGAACCTAAGCTTTGCAGTTTTCAAATCAAATGCCAGTCATGGTAATATTTTAATTCTGTCCTCATCTTTCACAGCTAACAACTTTTCTTCACAATATGGTAGATTGCCATCATTTAAACTTCATTAGCATTATTTGAAATGCTCTCATTTTTCTACCCACAGATTCAATACCACCTAGGAATATGAAGGGAAGCAAATTTTTAAAAGATGCTTTCAATTCACAGATTAGGCTGTGCATGTCTTCATAAATACTATCAAATTGTGTTCCTTTTCCTTTAATGAGTATTACATTGGATTGTATTATCTGCCTTTTCAACAAATCCAACAGGACCAATACATTCAGTGGCTGTGGAACAGACATGCCCAAAAGACTGATGTTCCACTTAGCAAACTTGCTAAAATTATTCTCAAATACTCATTATTCTAATCTCAATTCCCCTCCCCTTCTTTCTAAGGATCCACCTCCTTTTACTTTTGATACATTATCTATAGTCAAGTATTAGGCAACTCATTCAGCTAGGTAACCACATTTATCACATGTAGGATCTAACAAAGATGAGTTTCTAAACCTTTCAGAGCCTCCATTTTATAATTTCTAAAATGGGCAAAGGAGTTCCTCATTTACCGGAACCCTGGAAGAATAATAAATGAAAGTATCTGGCACATAGTGGCCAACCAGTAAAATTCTTGATTAAATTAAAATTAGGAAAGAATAGACTGCATACTGCTTTCAAAAACAAAAAACACTTTATAAGTAAATTCACCAAAGAAACCAGGATGACATGGAAAGGTATGCTTTGAAAACAGGTGTCAAGAAAATTGTCTCATAGGTACTACACAAGACAGGCTTGTATCAACAATGTGCAGTCGGTACTTTCACTGACCAGCAGCAAGTCTTTATCATATAGCTCATCATTCTTGTGTTCCTGGTTTCAGAATTGCTATAAATTATGTGCTGCTCAATCTGACTACAACAACTAAGCAGCATTATTAAGCATCTGCATATCCGTTTGGGCATGCATTATCAACAACCTGGAAACAGTGTTCTGAAAAATGCATGCGTCTGCCACTGCAGTAGCCTAAATGTATATCCATGTTCAAGAACAATTCGTTGTTCTTCTGATCACATCAGTTATATTCCCAAGGTAGAAACATTACAAGGTACTCATTTGGTTTGGTAGTAAGATATATTTAACTGACAGAAATAATACTTCTCATATGTGTACAAACTAAAGACAATTGTCACTAATGGTCAGATCAAGAGAATGAGTGCCATACAGGGGAGGACTTTAATTTTAGTATCCAAATTCTAATTCTATGACAGTAACCACCCTCAGCCAAGTACATATTATTATTTACTAAAACAAGACCCTGTTAGGCCTTCTATAATCAACTAATAAGAGTTTGAAAGTAATAAGAATAAAAGATTTATAAATCAGGATTTCCTACCTGTACTATTATACTGAATTAGTGAATGTTACTGTTTTTTTAAAGAGCAATATACAATGTATTTTATATTGAAAAATATTTTGTTCATGTATCCATCTTGTTGAGTACCATACTTTTTATACTATTTTAACTATCAATAAAATGAGGTGAAGAGACAATCCAATGAATCTGGATCTAGTATCTCTGGAGGGTTATTTTTGTTTTTGTTTTTTGTTGGTTTGCTTCTTTTTTTTTAAAGAGAGGTAGAGAGAGAGACAAAGAGAAGTGGGGTGGAGGGGCAGAGGGAGAGAGAGAATCCTAAGCAGACTCCACATACAGCACAGATCCTGACACAGGGCTTGATCTCACAACCCTGAGATCATGCCCTGATCCAAAATCCACTGAGCCGCCCAGATGCCCCTAATATCTCTGGAGATTTTTAAATTAGCAGCTCAATAACGATACCTGCAATAAAGAGCCCACTGTAGAGTCAGGTACAATCACAGGTGCTCCACTCTGCACTATTCTTAGAGACTACTTTTTGTAACTTAAGTGCTAGGCATATACCTACAAAAGGCAACCATCAGGGTTGGCTGAACTGACCTCTCCCGAGCAGGCTAAGTTACATTTCTATTTCTAGTGGTGGGATGAAACTCTGTAAATTTACTGTCTCTGTTTCAGGAGAGATGTTTTCCTATAAAGAGCTCATCCTGGGGCACCTGGGTGACTCAGTCGGTTAAGTATCCAACTTTTGCTTTTGACTCAGGTCACAATCTCAGGATGGTGAGAGTGAGTCCTGTGTTGAACTCTGCACTCAGCAGGGAGCCTGCTTGTCTCTCTCTCTCTGCTTCTCCTTCCACTTGTGCTCTCTCTCAAATAAATAAATAAGCAAAATCTTTTTTTTTAAAGGTCATCTTTATTTTATAGAGAGACTGCACAAAGGCTTGAGGGGCAGGGCATTTCTCTGAATTAATTTGCTCTGGAGACACTTTAAAATAACAAATACGCTTAGACTGAGAAGTCCATCAGTGAGTTGTAGTGATTCTATTTTTAGCTTTTAAATTTGAAATAATTTTAGATTTACAGAAAAGCTGTGTATAGATGGTTTAGAGAGTTCTAGTATTCCCATCACCCAGCTTCCCCTGATGTTCACATTTTATGTATCACAGTGCATTTATCAATTCAAAGAAATTCATGTTGGTACAACAATTAACAACTGCAGACTGTTCAGACTTCATTTTTCCCACTAATGTCTTTATCTGTTCCAGGGTCCCATCCAGGAAACCACACTGCACTTAGTCATCATGTCTCCTTAGCTTCCTCTGATTTGTGACAGTTCCTCAGACCGTCCTTGACACTTCTGAAGAGTACTAGTCAGATATTTGTAGAATGCTCCTCAAGTTGGAATTTTCTGATATTTTCTTATGATTAGACTGAGGTTGTAGATTTGGGGGACAAATGCCAAGAGGTGAAGTGCCTTTCTCGTTGTGTAATATCTGGGGGGAGGATATATTAGCAACATGACTTACTCCTGGTGATGCTATCCCTGAGCATTTCATTAATTAAGATGGTATGTGCCACGTTTCACTACTGGAAAGTTACTACTGTTCTCTTCTCCATACTCTGTGGGTTAGTTACAAGTCACTATGAACAAAGAGCCCCACTCAAGGATAAGGGAAGTAAGCTCCACTTCCTGGAAGGAAGAGAATCCAAAAGTTGTGGACATTTATTAAAACCACCACAGACATTACTAAGTTTCTTGAGAGAGATATTTTGAGACTATGCAAATACTCCGTTTCTCCTTAAAGTTTTGCTCATTAATTTCAGCATTCATCTGTGAATTCTGCCCACAGCAATTATTCCTATGGTGTTCTAAGGGGGGTTTTCTCTTTTCTCCATCTCTTCTGCATTTATTATCTGGACTTTTTCTGTAAGGAACACTTGTCCCATTTCCCTCATTTATTTATTTGCTTATTTGTATCAGTATGAACTCATGGATATTTATTTTATTCTTTGGCTTATAATAAACTCCTTCTGTCATTTATTTTGTTGGTCAAATTGTTCAGTTTGGCACTGGGAATTCTCTTAGTTTGGCTCCAGTTTGGGCACTGGGAATTCTCTTAGTTTGGCTCCAGTGTCCTTTTAATTTGTTTCCATTTTTACTTACTTACTTACTTACTTATTTTCAGCATTTACTTTCTGGCAATTCAAGATACTACTCTCCAGGCTCATCTTTGTATTTTCTCTGCCCAGCCCTAGAGTTAGCCATGAGGTCCTCTACCAGGATTTTTAAGAACAACATCACTCCTCAACAGTTCAGGCTATGTTAAGACAGTACTGTCACCACCTGTTCAGGTTAGAATTTAAAAGCATTATTGAGGGAAAGAGAGAGAGAGAGAGAGAATGACAATGAGATTCTAAAGATGAATACACATTTTACTTAGAAGTTTCTGTTCCATCTTTTGTGAACTGCTCTCTGGAGCTAAACTAAATTGGCCATTTTATCTTTTTGAAGTTATAGTTCTACTCTTTGATAATTCAAGTTCTACCTCTACAGAGTGACAGAGAGTAAATTTTAAAAACATATCTTTAGTAGATAAAACAAAAATCTTATTTTCATGTAAATAACTTCAATTTCTAGGACTTATAAAGGCATAGAGAATAAAATAGCAAGTCAGAAATGAAATGGAATTATAAAAGTTTTCCTTGTGGTGTCAGAACAATACAAATTGTTTAAATCTGAATTATTAGATAAATAATCTTTTGGAAATACTACATTATAGTAGGGCCTTGATATATCACTTATAGAAAGTACATCCACTACTGGAGAAAGTAAAACACTTGACAAGTTACCCTCTTAAAAAAAAAATGTTACACCTATAGCTACTATTATGTATAAATAGCATACTTTGCATTTGCTAGGATGGAAACAGAGCAGAAGGAAGTCTTTCCCCCAGGAATGGTGGGGTCTTCAAGCCCTTCAATCAGGCATTCAATTAATCAAAGTAGCCAATAAAAAGAGCAGCTAGAACTCTGCTTTATTTATCCTAAAGGTCATCACAGACAAGTCACAACTTCAGGGTATGAAATTCCCACTACACTACATATTATTACCTTCCAGTAAAGTCAGAGTTAGTCAGAGTTCTTACTCAAAATATAAAATATTTCTGTATAGAACAATGGCTGGATAAAACAGTGATATGTTGGCAATGGTTATTGGTGGATGGTGGAATTAGTTATGACTTTTACATGTGTATGCTGTATTTTCCAAACTTTCAACATGCTTAACTTTCCTAACTTTTAATAATGAAAAATTCCTTAAAAAACGCTTTCATATCTTTGCAGATGATATGATACTATATGTGGAAAACCCAAAAGGCTCTACTCCAAAACTGCAAGAACATGTACAGGAATTCAGGAAAGTGTCAGGATATAAAATCAATGCACAGAAATCAGTTGCATTTCTTTACACCAACAACAAGACAGAAGAAAGAGAAATTAAGAAGTCAATCCCATTTAAAATTGCACCCAGAACCATAAGATACCTAGGAATAAACCTAACCAAAGAGGCTAAGAATCTATACTCAGGAAACTATAAAGTACTCATAAAAGAAATTGAGGAAGACACAAAGAAATGGAAAAATGTTCCATGCTCCTGGATTGGAAGAACGAATATTGTGAAAATGTCTATGCTACCTAAAGCAAGCTACACATTTAATGCAATCGCTATCAAAATTCCATCTATTTTTTTTCAGAGAAATAGAACAAATAATCCTAAAATTTATATGGAACCAGAAAGACCTCGAATAGCCAAAGGAATATTGAAAAAGAAAGCCAAAGTTGGTGGCATCACAATTCCAGACTTCAAGCTCAATTACAAAGCTGTCATCATCAAGACAGTATGGTACTGGCACAAAAACAGACACATAGATCAATGGAACAGAGTAGAGAGCCCAGAAATAGATCCTCAACTCTATGGTCAACTAATCTTCAACAAAGCAGGAAGGAATGTCCAGTGGAAAAAAGGCAGCCTCTTCAACACATGGTGCTGGGAAAATTGGACAGCCACATCCAGAAAAATGAAACTGGACCATTTCCTTACGCCACACACGAATACAGACTCAAAATGGATGAAGGGCCTCAATGTGAGAAAGGAATCCATCAAAATCCTTGAGGAGAACACAGGCAGCAACCTCTTCAACCTCAGCCGCAGCAATGTCTTCCTAGGAACATTGCCAAAGGCAAGGGAAGCAAGGGCAAAAATGAACTATTGGAATTTCATCAAGATCAAAAGCTTTCACACAACAAAGGAAACAGTTAACAAAACCAAAAGACAACTGACAGAATGGGAGAAGATATTAGCAAACGACATATCAGATAAAGGACTAGTATCCAAAATCTATAAAGAGCTAAGCAAACTCAACACCCGAAGAACAAATAATCCAATCAACAAATGGGCAGAGGACATGAACAGACATTTCTGCAAAGAAGACATACAGATGGCCAACAGACACATGAAAAAAATGCTCCACATCACTCGGCATCAGGGAAATACAAATCAAAACCACAATGAGATTCCATCTCATACCAGTCAGAATGGATAAAATTAATAAGTAAGGAAATGACAGATGCTGGCGAGGATGTGGAGAAAGGGGAACCCTCCTACACTGTTGGTGGGAATGCAAGCTGGTGCAACCACTCTGGAAAACAGCGTGAGGTTCCTCAAAAAGCTGAAAATAGAGCTACCCTATGATCCAGCGATTGCACTACTGGGTATATACCCGAAAGATACAAACGTAGTGATCCGAAGGGGCATGTGCACTCGAATGTTTGTAGCAGCAATGTCCACGAAGGCCAAACTATGGAAAGAACCTAGATGTCCATCAACAGATGAATGGATAAAGAAGATGTGGTATACACACACACACACACACACACACACACACACACACACACACACAATGGAATACTACGCAGCCATCAAAAGAAATGAACTCTTGCCATTTGTGATGACATGGATGGAACTCGAGGGTATTATGCTTAACGAAATAAATCAATCAGAGTAAAACAACTGTCATATGCTCTCCCTGATATGAGGAAGTGGAGATGCAACGTCGGGGGTTTGGGGGCTAGGAAAAGACAAAGTGAAAGAAGATGGGATCGGGAGGGGGGCAAACCATAAAAGACTCAATCTCACAAAACAGGCTGAGGGTTGCTGGGAGGATGGGGGTAGGGAGAGGGTGGTGGGGTTATGGACATTGGGGAGGGTATGTGCTATGGTGAGTGCTGTGAAATGTGTAAACCTGGTGATTGACAGACCTGTATCCCAGGGAATAAAAATACATTATATGTTTATTAAAAAATTAATTAAAAAAAGAAACTATTTCATAAAAGAAAATAAACACTAGGTTGCTTTTTAATGCAGTGGCACAGAAAAATAAGAAGAGATAAAATTTTAAAGAAAACAAAGTCTTGGAATCAGGCCCCAAGACCACAGTTCCCAAACTGTGTAATGAGGTATCCTTATGTGCTACAAGAAACTCACAGAGGTACTGTGGGATATTTTAAACTTTTGGGGAAACAGTGGCATGTGCTGGACACCATGCAAACTATTAGTTGGAGGAAGTTCAGTTTCAATATGAAGTTCCTTGAGATGACATTATACCTTTGCAAAGCTGAGTTTTGGGTAATCACTGTGATAAAAACCAAGTACCACAGGGGTTCCTGGATGACTCAGTGGGTTAAATCCTCTGTCTTTTGCTCAGGTCATGATCCCAGGGTCCTGGGATCGAGCCCCTCATTGGGCTCTCTGCTTGGCAGGGAGCCTGATTCCTCCTCTCTCTCTCTCTGCCTGCCTCTCTCCCTACTTGTGATCTCTATCTGTCAAATACATAAATAAAATCTTTAAAAAAAAAACAAAAACAAAAACCAAGTACCACAAAAATCAGTGCAGAGCAATAAATGAAGCTGGTGGTGTATAATCTGACTCCAAGGTTTGAGAAGTTATGCAATCCTTAACATATGCTAAGCCGTTAAAATCTAGATACCTATTAAACTGTTTGATTCCATCCCCTCAATCAATGGAGGTGTTAGGTATTTCTTTTGGCATAGAGATGCTGTGTATTAGGCAAAATGAACCAAGAAAGTTCCAGAGCTTCTGCTTAAAATCCTTTTCATTTATTTCATTCATTCATCCTTCCCCAGATCCTAGTCTCTAAACCCACATGTAGGCTTGCATCTAGCACTTAGTGAAAACCAACGAGGGTAGTGAACAACTTTGCCTGAAGTGTAGAATATAGATCATGATAGAGAGTGAGAATTTCTATCAAGTTAATCTCATTTGTTTTGATCTAGATCACTAAAATATGTATTCCCCATTGATCTCCCAATTGTGGGCACAGTACCCAGTCCCAGAGAGATCCTCAGAGAGGATGTTCATGGAATTCAAGAGAATTGTGAGCTTCAGCTTATCAAACCAGCTTGTACTATCTCTAACCAGCTAGTACTATTTCTAGCTTTTCTCTGTCTCTTTCCTCCTTTCTACTTTTCTTTCTTTCACCCAAAACAAAACAAAAGGTTTTAGGGCTTTAATAGCCTGTTTGTCATCTGAATAAACAATGCATTTGTACTCTCTGTTTCTGGGTGCCTACCATGGAGGTGATGCTACTACCAGTCTTTGCCATCACAGTATTAAAAGCAGCACTTCTATATATAAGACTGATGAATCACAGACCTGTACCCCTGAAACACATTAATACATTATATGTTATTAACTGAAACTATATAAATTAAAAGTAAATAAATAAAAGCAGCACCTTTGCTTTTGGCAGTAAAAACAAGTAGAGAAAGTGAAAGATTTGTCTCCCCCTGTCCCACCCATTGGTCAAGCAATATCAACCATTTCTAGAACTATGTGACTCATTTTATATAAATGAATATTAACAGTTTATTCATTGAGCACTTAGTATATATCAAGCATTATAAATCTGTGACCCATACGCCTAATCTCATTTAATTTGCACTGCAATCTTATGAGGTAGGAATTATATTCTTGCCCTTCAACAGGTGTGGAGCCTAATATCCACAAAGTCACAGGTCTGTGACTTTGGGTGGGGTAAATATCCCACCCAAAGTCACAGACCTAGAAAATGGAACAGCCAAATCTTAAATACAGGTCTCCCTGTACAATGCCACAATTCTACTTCATATTACAATGTTTGGTACTCTGTGGACAATAAATGCAGAATGAAACAAATTAGGTTATTTTCCTGCTCAAAATGTGGCTGAAATTGGGTTAAAAAAAACCTCTTTACATATAAGTTTAAGAAGTCAGTCATAGGAAAGCACAAACACATTGGACCTAATGTGGCCACAGCAATGCCCTGTGGATCCATCCTTCCCACCATCTGACAAATATTAATGAGCAGCCACATGTCAGGCACAGAGTTGTAGACTGGTGAGACAGACACAATCCCTGTCCTTTGGAGTATAGTCTAGTAAACAGTCAAGTAACAAATTACAAATTATGATAAGAGCTATGAAGAAAACAGATATGCAAGAGAAACTAATGCTGGGAGAAAGATATCTGGTTTTAGGTGGGTAGTTTGAGGAGATGATATTTAAGTTGGGATCTACAATATGATGGGAAGCCAGTTTATGGAAAGAAGGAAGGAAAGGGAAAGAAGGAGAAAGAGAGAGAGGGAAACAAATGAGAGCAGGTGGGGGAAAAAGGGAGTCACACACTCCAGGCAGCGATTAACAGTATGTCCAAAGGTCTGAGGAGAAAACAAATCTTAAGATCTTGGTGTGCTGAAGGAACTGAAAACAATGTTCTCTACAAGCCTTTAAAGAGGGTTCCACATAAGTCTGACTCATTCCCAAGCTCTTCCTCTCATATGGTATACCCTATATATACTCTTCTATATCATATATATAGAGAGAGGGTCCAGCTGCCTACTTGACATCTTTATTTGAAAATTGCAATAGACTTCTCAAACCTGATATATTCAAAACTCAATTCTATCTTCCTTCAAATGTACTTCTCTATCTCAATATGTGGGAACTCCATTCACTCAGTTCCTCATGACAGAAACCTTGGTGCCCTCCTGATTTCCTTTCCCCTTTTATCTCCCCCATATTTAATTCATTACCAGGGTCTACCAGTTCTATCTCCAAAATATATTGTGTACAAGTCTATTTGTCCCCTCTCTGTCTCTCAGATTCCTACAACGGGCTCTTTTACATTTTCCCCCAGTCCATCAATTCTTTACAACACAGCCAGATTGGTCTTTGAAAAATGCAAATCCAATCAAGTCATTCCCTTGTTTAAAACACAAATAAAAGACATACAGGTTGGGAAGGGAGAACTAAGATGGCCTCTATTCACAGAAGACATGATTACTTACATAGAAGAAATCTATAAAGATGCTCCTAGGACTAATAAGTAACTTTCACAAGGTTGCAGAATACAAGGTTAATATTCTAAAACCAATTATATTTCTATATATTAGCAAAGAACGGTTAGAATTTTAAAATTTAAATGGTATCATTTATAACAACTTTCAAAAACATGAAATACTTAAGTATGAATAAGAAAAACAAATGCTGCATCTGTATGCTGACAATTATAAAACACCAATAAGAGAAAAAATCAAGGAGGATCTAGACAAATGGAAAGATACACCAATGCTCATGAATTGGAAGATTCAATATTGTTAAGAGGTCAGTTCTTCCCAAATGATCCACAGATTCAGCATAATCACAAGCAAAATGCCAACAGACTTTTTTGTATATCAACAATCTGATCTAAAATCTAAAGCCAAGGAAATTAGAACAGCCCAAACAAAAAGAACAATGTTGGAGAACTGATACTGATTTCAAGACCAAGTATAAGCTACAGTAATCAAGACAATGTGGTACTGGTATGCAGAGAGACACAAAGGTAAGTGGAACAGAAGAGAGGCCAGAAGTAGATAATTACAAGGTCAATTGATATTTGACAAAGTTGCAAAGACAATACAATGAAGAAGGGATAGTGCTTTTAACAAATGGTGTTGGAGCAAATTATACACCCCCATGCAAAATAATGTACCTCAACACAAATATTGCACTTTACATAAAAATTAACTCAAAATGGGAAATATAGCTGAACATGAAACCTGAAATTATAAACTTTGTTAAAGAAAACACGGAAGAAAATCTTTGTGACACAGGGTTAGGCAAAATTTCTTAGAAAGAACAGCCAAAACATGATTCATAAAACGAAAGTTGGTAAATTTTAAAATTTATGCTCTGTTAAAGATTTTGCTAAGTGAATGAAAAGGCAAGACAGAGAGATTAGGATAAAATATTTGCAAATCACATATCTGACAAAGGATTTGTATCCAGAATACATAAAGAACTCTTAAAACTTGATAATAAAACACAATTTAAAAATGGGCAAACACAGGACACCTGGGTGGCTCAGTCGATTAGGCAACCAATTCTATTTTAAATTTATTTTTTATTTATTTGAGAGAGAGAAAGAGAGCATAAGCAGTGGGAAAAGGCAGAGGGAGAGGGAGAAGCAGGCTTCCCACTGAGCAAGGAGCCTGATGTGGGGCTCAATCCCAGGACCCTGGGCTCATGACCTGAGTCGAAGGCAGATGCTTAACCAACTGAGCTACCCAGGTGCCCCTAAGCATTCAACTCTTGATTTCAACTCAAGTCATCATTTCAGGGTCCTGAGGCTGAGCCCCCCATCAGAGTCCACGCTGAGCATAGAACCCAAGATTTTCTCTCTACCTCTCCCTCTATCACCCCACCACTCCATGCACTCTATTAAAAAAAAAAATCAATCAGCCAATAAAAATGGGCAAACAGGGGCGCCTGGGTGGCTCAGTGGATTAAGCCACTGCCTTCGGCTCAGGTCATGATCTCAGGGTCCTGGGATCGAGCCCCGCATCGGGCTCTCTGCTCCGCAGGGAGCCTGCTTCCTCCTCTCTCTCAGCCTGCCTCTCTGCCTACTTGTGATCTCTCTCTCTGTCAAATAAATAAATAAAATCTTTTAAAAAAATGGGCAAACAACATGAACAGATACTTCACCAAGGAAGATAAGTGTTCGCAGATAAGGACATGAAAATAAGCTCAACACATCATTAGTCATCAGGAAAACATAAGTTAAAATCATAAAGAGAAACCACTATAGACTTATTAGAATGTCTAAAATAAAATTTACAAATATGAACATTATCAAAATTATATCAAAACAATATGATAACTTTACAGCAACTGAAATCTTGTATCAGCAAGATACAAAAAGTACAGCAACTTTTATAGCAACTGAAATCTTGTATCATTTTGCTGGCCAAAACTGTATAACTACTTAGAAGACAGTTTGGAAGTTTCTTTTATCAAGTAAAGCATACACTTAACCACAAGAACCAGCAACCCCACTCTCAGGTATTACTCACAAAAAATGAGAACGTACGTTCACAGAAAAACCTGAATACAAATGTTTATAGCAGTTTTATATATAATCATCCCAAACTGGAAACAACTCACACGTCCTTCAACAACTGAAGAGATAAACAAATTTTAGTATAGCCATAAAAATGAATACTGTGCAGCAGTAAGGACTACTGATAAAACGAGTAACACTGAAGCATTTCAAATGCGGTTAAGCTACATTAAAGAAGCTAGACTTAAAAAGCTGTAGAGTTGCTAAGGAAATGTTGAAAAACAAAAACAAAACTGGCGGCATCACGTTACCCGATTTCAAGCTTTACTACAAAGCTGTGATCACCAAGACAGCGTGGTACTGGCATAAAAACAGACACATAGACCAGTGGAACAGAGTGGAGAGCCCAGATATGGACCCTCAACTCTATGGTCAAATAATCTTCGACAAAACAGGAAAAGATATTCAATGGAAAAAAGACAGTCTCTTCAATAAATGGTGCTGGGAAAACTGGACAGCGATATGTAGAAGAATGAAACTCGACCATTCTCTTACACCGTACACAAAGATAAACTCGAAATGGATAAAAGACCTCAACGTGAGACAGGAATCTATCAGAATCCTAGAGGAGAACATAGGCAGTAACCTCTTCGATATCAGCCACAGGAACTTCTTTCAAGATATGTCTCCAAAGGCCAAGGAAACAAAAGCGAAAATGAACTTTTGGGACTTCATCAAGATCAAAAGCTTCTGCACAGCAAAGGAAACAGTCAACAAAACAAAGAGGCAACCCACGGAATGGGAGAAGATATTTGCAAATGACAGTACAGACAAAAGGTTGATATCCAGGATCTATAAAGAACTCCTCAAACTCAACACACACAAAACAGATAATCATATCAAAAAATGGGCAGAAGATATGAACAGACACTTCTCCAACGAAGACATACAAATGGCTATCAGACACATGAAAAAATGTTCATCATCGCTAGCCATCAGGGAGATTCAAATTAAAACAACATTGAGATACCACCTAACACCAGTTAGAATGGCCAAAATTAGCAAGACAGGAAACAACGTGTGTTGGAGAGGATGTGGAGAAAGGGGAACCCTCTTACACTGTTGGTGGGAATGCAAGTTAGTGCAGCCACTTTGGAGAACAGTGTAGAGATTCCTCAAGAAATTAAGAATAGAGCTTCCCTATGACCCTGCAATTGCGCTGCTGGGTATTTACCCCAAAGATACAGATGTAGTGAAAAGAAGGGCCATTTGTACCCCAATGTTTATTGCAGCAATGGCTACGGTCGCCAAACTGTGGAAAGAACCAAGATGCCCTTCAATGGATGAACGGATAAGGAAGATGTGGTCCATATACACAATGGAGTATTATGCTTCCATCAGAAAGGACGAATACCCAACTTTTGTAGCAACATGGACGGGACTGGAAGAAATTATGCTGAGCGAAATAAGTCAAGCAGAGGGAGTCAAGTATCATATGGTCTCACTTATTTGTGGAGCATAACAAGTAACATGGAGGACATGGGGAGATGGAGAGGAGAGGGAGTTGAGGGAAACTGGAAGGGGAGATGAACCATGAGAGACTATGGACTCTGAAAAACAACCAGAGGGTTATGAAGGGGTGGCGGGGGGGGGGTGGGGGGTGGGGTGGGAGGTTGAGGAACCAGGTGGTGGGTAATAGGGAGGGCACATACTGCATGGAGCACTGGGTGTGATGCCAAAACAATGAACACTGTTATACTGTAAATAAACAAATAAAAATAAATAAATAAATTAAAAAAAAAAAAAGCTGTAGAGTATGTGACTCCATGTACATGACATCCTGGAAAGGGCAAGATTATAGGAACAGAAAACAGATCAGTGCTCATGGAGTTTGGGAGTGGGAGGAAAGATTACATAGGGATGTCCTGCAGAATTTGGGGGGGAGGTGATGGAACTGTGCGATCAGTACTCCTTCCTTAGTTGTGGACCCCCAGCTGACCCCTGAAAATGTGGATAGTACTGAACCCTAAATATCCTGTGCTTTTTCCTATACATGAATATCTATCAAAGTTTAATTTTAAAATTAGGCAGAGTAAGAGATTAACAACAGTAACTAATAATAAAAAAGAACAATTACAGCAATATACTGTAATAAAATTTGTATGAATACAGTCTCTCTCTCTCAAAATATGTTATTGTTCTGTACTCACCTCCTTCTTGTGACGAAGAAAGGTGATAAAAAGCTTACACGAGATGAAGTGAGGAGTGACGTAGGCACTGTGACTTAGTGTTGGCCTGATACCGACCTTCTGATGATACCATAGGCCAGAAGGAGGATCATCTGCTTCCTGGTCATTGTTGATTGTGCAGGTAACTTGAAACCACAAAACTGAAGATAAGGGGGAACTATTGTATCTTGATTCCAGTTGTGGGTATACACCTGTGTGCACTTGTTTCAACTCACAGAATTATACACCAAAGGAGTGAACTAAATTTTAAAAGGGGAACTAAAACAAACAAACAAAAAGAACATCAATTTTTAAAAATATTTTATTTATTTATTTGACAGAAAGAGAGATCACAAGTAGGAAGAGGTAGGCAGAGAGAGGGGGGAAGCAGGCTCCCTGCCGAGCAGAGAGCCCAATGTGGGGCTCGATCCCAGGACCCTGAGACCACAACCAGAACCAAAGGCAGAGGCTTTAACCCTCCAATCACATCATGCTTTGTTGATGGTTTCCCGTTACAAAGTACTAAGTGATAAAGTCCTTGCTAATCTTCCCAGCTCCTATGAATTGTCTCAGAGAACCCTACACCTTTCCTTTAGAATATTTATCATTACCTATAAATACAATTTTTTGTTGATTATCTATTTAGTGTCTGTCAACAAGGATGGTTAAGAATTATTGAATACTTACTAAGCGTGGAATACTGTTCTAAGTGTTTTACATGGATTAATTTATTTAATCCTCGTAACAACCTTAGGGAGTATCACTATTTTTCTAGGTAGAGAAACAGAGGCACAGAGGAATTAAGTAATTTGATGAGGGTCTCATAGCTAGTAAGTGACAGAGAAATGTATCCCAACTAAGTCTTCTAATATAATACCGAATTTAATCCGTGTAATATCTAACATGACTTATAGATGTAGAAACTAAAGCCCAGAGAATTTAAGTAATTTGCATAAGGATACAAAGTTCATGTGTTTTGGTATCAAAATTCAAATTCTAGGTCTTTGTGGGTCAAAAATATAGGCCCTCCTTATCCTTAAGAATCTAGGCTCTGGGTTGAAAATGTATTAAAGGAGGCAAAGATAGGTTTCACTTGTGGAATTTTACTTCTTGTGTAATAAACTGTAATTTGAGCAACAATTTCTAAGGATTATATTCCGCTTGAGAGAGTCTGGGGATGGGAGATGGATGAAGGTCATAACATATCAGCTTGAACCAAGCACAATGTCTAACAAGTTTCTTTTCCTTTCCTTTCTCCAAATGCACACCATTCTGACCTGCATCATTTCTGCTGTTTGCTATTCTAGTTGCAGCACAAACCACAAATCATAGCAAACTGCAGAATTTCTCAATCATTAAGGATTTACAATAGGTTAATTTTAAAATGGACTGCATTTCACAGCTGCAAAGCTTTTGTCTGATTCCTAGACCAAATGAGAAGCCATGAGTGGATTGAAGACCTTTCTGTGGGCACAACTAGCAAAAAGAAAAGGTCATGTGGACAAACAGGCAACTCTGCCAGGTAAGGTGAGGTAATGGCTTACTAAGTAGAGGGCCAAACCTGGTGACATGACATCACTCCCTGCCTGTTTAGTACTAAGCACAACAAGAATTAGAAGCAGATCATGAATTCAGTGCATGCTTGGGATAATAAAAACAATACACAACCAAGGAACACTTCAAAATCAGCCATTTTAAGGAGAAAGCTAAAAGCAAAATGCATGTCTCACACTTTTTTTTTCTTCCTAAACAGTTGTAACTACGATGAAAGACTTAAATGATTTGCTTATTTTTTAAGATGACTGTCCTGTAGCCAATGCAAATAATCCATAAAATATATTTGTCAGATTGAGTCTGATAAATGGGCAGGGGCAGAAGGTGAGGAAGAGAGAGAATTTTAAGCAAGCTCCATGCCCAGTGCATAGGACTTGGTCTCAATACCGTGAGATCATGGCCTGAGCCGAAATCAAGAGTCGGATGCTTAAATGACTAAGCCACCGAGATGCTCCTATTTCCAATCCATTTTATTTTATTTTATTTTTAAGATTTTATTTATTTATTTGACAGATAGAGATCACAAGTAGGCAGAGAGGCAGACAGAGAGAGAGGAAGGGAAGCAGGCTCACTGCTGAGCAGAGAGCCCTATGCAGGGCTTGAATCCAGGACCCTAGGATTATGACCTGAGCCAAAGGCAGAGGCTTTAACCCACTGAGCCACCCAGGCACCCCTCCCATCCATTTTAAACCCAACTATTCACAATGCTCTTTTTGTAGTGTAGAGGCCTCAAGAGATCCACATGAATCAACATGGCAGAGGGCTCAAAGCCAAAAGGCTATGAAAAATGAAAATTTCCTCTCTGTTCTGCCTACCACTTAGAATGCCAACAAAAATGCTGAAGTTCTTCCCTTTTGATCATCTTTTAGACTAAATGCTTTCCTTTAAAAGGACTCAATTTGCTCTAGCAGCACTAATGGGCACGGAAGCCCACAGACCCACACACCTTTGATTCACACAGGGCCTTAGTTTAATAATAATGCTCTTGTGATGACCAGGACCCCTCTGAACAAACAAAGCTTTTCAGGACTCCTTTTTTTGAACTCTAATGTAAACTATGGACTTTATTTAGTAATAATGCAATAATATTGGTACATCAATTATAACAAATGTGTCATTCTAATATAAGATGTAAATAACATGGAGGGAACTAGGGAGCAGTGGGTATGAGAGCTCTGTACTTTTTCTAATAAATTTTTCTGTAAACTTAAAAGTTCTCTTAAAAAATTAGATCTATTTTTAAAAGCTGCTATAAGCAAAATCAAAAGACAGGTGAAAAACTGACAGAAAATATATACAGCATACATTACAGATAAAAATCTAATATCCCTAGTATAGAAAGAATTCTTAAAAACTGGGTAGAGAAATTGGCAATAGATAATTCACAAATAATACATTACTGCCTTTAAACATACAGAAAATTTTTAACCTCACTCATTATAATGACATGCCACTTTTTACCTGTCCCCCCAAATTTTAAATATAATATTCTGCTGCCAAAACCACAGGAAAACAGGTACTCTCATAAATTGCTGGTGATAAGGTAAATTGGTACAATGCTAATGGAGAAAAATTTACAACAGCTAATAAAACTTATAGGGTATTTACCTTCTGACTTAGCAACTTTCACTTCTAGAAATTTACCCTAAAAAAATCTCCAAAAGTATACAAACATATATGCACAAAATTATTCACTGCAGTATTGCTTTTAATTGCAAATTAATGGAAAAACATTATATGCAAAAAAAAAAAATCCTAAATCAGGGGCGCCTGGGTGGCTCAGTGGATTAAGCCGCTGCCTTTGGCTCAGGTCATGATCTCAGGGTCCTGGGATCGAACCCCGCATCGGACTCTCTGCTCTGCAGGGAGCCTGCTTCCTCCTCTCTCTCTGCCTGCCTCTCTGCCTACTTGTGATCTCTCTCTGTGTCAAATAAATAAATAAAATCTTAAAAAAAAAATCCTAAATCAGGACTCCTTTCTTAAAAGATTCTACCTCAGGTCAATGCAGACTCTCACTGAGATATTCTGACCTCAGTACCTGTAACCTGCCTTTGCTATGTCCACTCATCCATTTTGTACTCCCTGCCATGCACACTACATTCTATTTTTACATATGCTTTCTCAGCAGCTATGTTTCTTCTTCTTTGAGAAAGAAATCTGGAGGTACTGACAAAGGTATTACACAAGTACAGAGTAATAGGACACTGCTTAGATTCCAAGGGTTCTATTTTTTGTCTCTATGCATCCTTTGAAGGATATTCACGATAGATTTATTTCAATCTGCCTCATCAGCTTCAGGTATTGGGCAATCAAAAACTACTCAGAAGATGTTGGAAGTTTGAAAATCATTACAATAAATTATCTGCATCAAGTGTTGTAACTCCCTAAAAACTTTCCTCAAAAAAAATTTTTTTTTGCCCACAACCTACCACAATCCCCTTCCATAAAATCCAATACTTTGGGGCTGATAGGAACATAAGGTCATCAAATCAAATATTTTAATTCTAAAATATTCAAATATTAAAATGCATCCATTATCTCAATTAATGTACTTTTAATGTGTGTGAACATTCATGCACTGAGGAGGTATAAAACCACGAGGAAAGGGAAAATTCATTATTTTCATAACTGGTACACAAAACTTAATGTTTTCATCCAAGATACTTATTTTCTTCAGAATTATTTACTTTTAAAATTATCAACTAAGATTTTTCCTTCAGAGGGAAGGGAAAGAGAGGGAACTAACATTTATTAAACAACTTCTGTGTAGCCAGCACTGTGCAAGGCTCCTTATATACATTATTATCCTTTTATAGTAATAAGGACATAAAGGATCAGAGGATTTCCTTCTTTCAAGGCTATGTTTGGATCTAGCGCTTTCTGTCATAGTGTTTCTTAGTAGTATCAAGGAAATTCAACATACAAGAGGAAAGGAAAATTTTATTACTGTTCACTTTAATCAAGAAATTACTGAATAGTTAGAATGGCCAAAATTAACAAGACAGGGAAAAACAAATGTTGGTGCGGATGTGGAGAACGGGGAACCTTGTACTGTTCGTGGGAATGCAAGCTGGAAAACAATGCAAACTCTGGAAAACAGTATGGAGTTTCCTCAAGAAGTTAAAAATAGGGTGCCTGGGTGCTCAGTGGGTTGAGCCTCTTCCTTTGGCTCAGGTCATGGTCTCAGGGTCCTGGGATCCAGCCTTGTGTCAGGCTCTCTGCTCAGCAGGGAGCCTGCTTCCCTCTCTGTCTCTGCCTGCCTCTCTGCCTGCTTGCAATCTTTCTCTCTGTCAAATAAATAAATAAAATCTTTAAAAAAAAGTTAACAATAGAGCTAACCTATGACCCAGCAATTGCACTACTGGGTATTTACTCCAAAGATAGAGTTGTAGTAAAAAGAAGGGTCTTATATACACCAATGTTCATATCAGCAATGTCCACAATAGCCAAACTGTGGAAGGAGCTAAGATGCCCTTCAACAGATGAATGGATAAAGAAGATGTGGTTCATATATACAATGGAATATTACTCAGCCATCAGAAAGGATGGATACCTACCATTTGCATTGATATAGATCGAATTGGAGGGTATTATGCTAAGTGAAATAAATCAAGTAGAGACAGACAATTATCATTTGGTTTTACTCAGATGTGGAATATAATGAATAGCGCAGAGGATCATAGGGGAAGGGAGGGAAAACTGAATGGGAAGAAATCATAGAGGGAGAAAAACCATGAGAGACTCTGGACTCTGGGAAACAAACTGAGGGTTACAGCAGGGAGGGGGAGTGGGTATATGGAGTAACCAGGTGATGGGAATTAAGGAGGGCAGGTGATGTGATGAGCACTGGGTGTTACATGCAACTAATGAATCACTGAACACTACATCAAAAACTAATGATGCATTAAATGTTGGCTAATTGAACTTAATAAAAAAAACCTAAAAAACAAACAAGCAAAAAATAACAACAAAAAGAAATTCCTAAATAGCTAGTGGAGTATCCTTTGCAGCCACCACAAACTAAAGGAGACACATGAGCTCTAGTAGGAGGTCATGTTAAGTTTAATGGAACAATGTTCTAAAACAGAAATAAGAAACTCAGGCTGCATGTGAAAAAAACAAACAAACAAACAAACAAAAACAGAAAAAAACCCCACCAATCTCAAGTGCCATGGGTTGGCTAATACCAGTCTGGAGAAAAGAGGTCTGGAAAGAAGTCAGGAGGAACAGAAATCTCAGAAGTACAGAGGGAAAAGATATGGGAAGGAGACAAAGAAAGTTCTAAGTGTCCTAAGCCAGGTCTGTGAAACGAAGATAAAGTGCTTTTCAACTGAGTAATACACAACAAAGAAAGATTTTAGTGATGATTAGAGCTATTTAAATTTCTAGTAGGTTTCAGTGATTTAAAACAGCCTTTTTGGTCCTGGCAACTGGTTTATCTGCTTTTATTTTCAAACGGGTGGGGGTGGGGGGGGTGATCAGCTGCAAAGAATTATGCATGTACATAAAATGTACAAAAATACTGGCTATTATCTAAAGATTTAGAAGTAATGGATTGCCAGCTTTCAGAGAACAAAACTGTCACAATTCACAACTCCCGAAGATTACATGTGGAACCAGATTAAATTTCTCATTCAGTTCCCCCACCTCCCCACCCTCTCTATCCCCTTAGGTTTTTGTTCTAATCCTGTTCTGGTGAGGATAATGGGAGTGTCTCCTAGTGGGAATAAAGAACAGGAATCAAAACTACATAGGCAGAGAAAACCCTACAGCTTTGGACGTTCAGCACTCAACTGCTCTTCTCAAGCCTTCAGAGAGTATATTCTGAATAAGGTAGCTGTGGTTATCTATTATTTTCTGGGCAATAGCACTAAGTAAGCTACGGCTTCGGCTTCCACTGTGGTGGCCTGATGTGCCAGGAGCATACTTGCTAGGTGATGGTCTGCTCTAGCCGAAGGACAATATAGGAAGGATGTGTGTTTGGGGGGGTTATCCAAAAACGGGAGAACACTATGGAAAAGTAACAAGCTGAGAACACATCATCTGCTTTGTTTGCCAGCTGCCAGCTGTCACAGAAGACACAGTGATAACCTACT
The DNA here is from genome assembly GCF_922984935.1 of Meles meles. Lineage (NCBI taxonomy): Eukaryota > Metazoa > Chordata > Mammalia > Carnivora > Mustelidae > Meles > Meles meles. Next base: position 197,721 of record NW_025721234.1, on the reverse strand, counting down.
AGAACTGTGCTGTGCCCAAAGGCTCCAAATTATCCCCGCTTTAACTGTCTTGCCACCGCACTTCAGATGTTACCACTATTATTTCCACTTTAGCTTTTGGAATATTCCAGGAACACTAGTCCTTCAAATCCTACCATCTAATTGCTGCTAAATTTACATATAGTTACGCATTCCCCCACTTTGATGTTAAATGGATATTCTAGTCCTTTTCTGTCCTTAGGACATGGAAGGGGGATAAGTCCCTGCTTTAACTACTGCACAGCTTGGACTTTTTTTTTTTCCTTTTTTTTTTTTCCACTTTTTTAAAAATTTATTTTCAGCGTAACAGTATTCATTGTTTTTGCACCACACCCAGTGCTCCATGAAGTGCGTGCCCTCCCTATTACCCACCACCTGGTTCCTCAACCTCCCACCCCCCTCCCCATCAAAACCCTCTGGTTGTTTTTCAAAGTCCATAATCTCTCATGGTTCATCTCCCCTTCCAGTTTCCCTCAACTCCCTTCTCCTCTCCATCTCTCCATGTCCTCCATGTTCTTTGTTATGCTCCACAAATAAGTGAGACCATATGATACTTGACTCTCTCTGCTTGACTTATTTCACTCAGCATAATCTCTTCCAGTCCCATCCACGTTGCTACAAAAGTTGGGTATTCATCCTTTCTGATGGAGGCATAATACTCCATCGTGTATATGGACCACATCTTCCTTATCCGTTCATCCATTGAAGAGCATCTTGGTTCTTTCCACAGTTTGGCGGCCATGGCCATTGCTGCAATAAACATTGGGGTAGAGATGGCTCTTCCTTTCACTACATCTGTATCTTTGGGGTAAATACCCAGCAGTGCAATTGCAGGGTCATAGGGAAGCTCTATTTTTAATTTCTTCAGGAATCTCCACACTGTTCTCCAAAGACAGCCTGGACTTTTACTAGCAGATAAATGCTGTGTAGCCCCACTCCAGGGCCTGCTGATGGCAGAGCAGACGGAAGAATAACCCAAAACTAACCATGAAACATGAACTCTGAGTTTAAAAGGTTGGCAATGGTTTGGCAAGTTAGGGGGAAAAGCAGAGTGAACATTTGGGACTTAAAAAAAAAAATCTGACATGATAAAAGGAAAAGTAGCTCCTTTTTAGTTATATTTCTTTTTGCCGGTTTTGTTTTTTCGCAATTTTTTTTCTTAAATAACTTTTTAGAAATCAAAACCCAACAGAGAGAACAATTATGTTAATAATGCCAGGAAATTTGTTTGCTTTGTTCAATTGAGCTTCAAAAGCACTTCAGTTGAACATTACATTTGTGATCACAAGTAATGCCTATTCTTATATCCCTTTAAAATGTTTACTTTATTATAGCTTATTATCAATGTGAGTCTGAAATGCAGCACCATGGCTGCTCAATTTCCAGGCCACAATTTTATGATAATCGTATGAAATGTATTCATGTGTCAACAGAACTGTCCAACAATGCCCCAAATGGGGTTGTTAGCTGCTCTTCGGATGGCCACACAGTTCCGTGCTCCATAGCATTAAGAAACTACTCCAAGCAGACAGCTCTTTGAGAATTTTAACTTCGCTTGGAACATTACTATTTTGTTATGCTTAGCTCAGCTTAACTGCTACTATCTCAAAAAACAGGCAAGCTCCTGCAAGAACACTGACCCCAAATACCCAAACATATGAATGGGCTAAACTGGTACTGTTACTTTATTGGTGGGTTTCCCTTTTAGGAAGCCTCCACCTAGTAGAGGGGATAAGACTGAAGAATTCCCCTGAACTTGAGGTTGCCTATTGCATGCCAAAGTAAGAAGGTACCTGAGAGATACAGTCTGTCACCCTGGCATCTCAGAAAGGTGTTAAGGCAACACTTATAATATATGCATATCCAATAACTGGACATGGATGGTGGGTCTAGAGGTGTCTGTCCCTCTCAAGCACTGGTTTCTCTGCAGCACTCTGACCTTCCTCACTTTGGTGATAAGTAGCCTACATTACTGTCTAAGGCAGAGACTGAGATCTCAAGCAACTTTTTCCTGATTCAGCATTTTTTTTCTTTTTTCTTTTTTAAATTTTTATTTATTTATTTGACAGAAAGCTGTGAGGCACTGTCTGACAAGGCAATTGAAAGCAGAGGGGGTTCAGTTATTTTTCTGGAAAAACTGGAAGACACACATGTGCAAGTTATGCTGGGAAAGTATTTTAAGCTTCAGACTGGTTTTACATGGTCGTGAGTACCAGTGACAGAGAAATCAGTTCTTGCCATAGCAACAAAAGGGAGGCTTTGAGTAAAGGCAGCAGGCTCACAGAAGAAAAAAACCCACTGCAAACGGAAGATTTGGAGCATAACAGTTGATGCTTTTTGCCTTCTTGGCTGTATTCAAATAAGTAAGTAGAATCATATTCAAATATTTAGGATCACAAGAACAATGTATGAATTTAAAAGTGATAAAGGGTAAGTCTGTAGGTCCTTTAAATATACAAAACACTACCATTACTATATTCTGCCTTAAGAAAAACATAGAAGAATTAGCACTCCCCCTCATTAAAAACAGAAAAAAATAGGAACACAATGTCCGTGAGTGAAAGTACTGTACTTTTCCAGGAGGATGTAGAGACACCTTTAGGCCCTGCTGGCAAAGCTTATTGATATATATAATTAGTTGCAAATTAACATCACTGCCTTAACAAGTTTAATTACCTAATTTTCCCTATAAATCTTGGCAGTTAAGTTATTGGCAAGTTAAAAAAAAATAGAAGCTGTAAGAAAGGAACTGTCAGAATCTGACTGAGAAATGACAGCTGACAGCAAATCACCAACTACAAAAGCAAAGTAATCTTGGATCACTTTCCCAGGCAGTAGCTGGCTTAAGAGACATTAACAATTCCTAAGGCCATCACTTTATTTTCTATTTTTTTTTAAGATTTTATTTATTTATTTGACAGACAGAGACACAAGTAGGCAGAGAGGCAGGCAGAGAGAGAGAGGGAAGCAGGCTCCCCGCTGAGCAGAGAGCCCGATGCAGGGCTCGATCCCAGGACCCTGGGATCATGAACTGAGCCAAAGGCAGAGGCTTTAACCCACTGAGCCACCCAGGCGCCCCAGGACATCACTTTATTAAAGTACAAGCTAACAGCCTGAGATGACACTCGAAATAAAAGTTATATAAATTGCAAAGCACGTTAAGAAGGTAGGGATACTTCAAATATATCAAAAGAAGAAATTAACTTAAATGCTTGCTTTAAAAAGCCATATGGGAAATATTTCACTAAATGATGATGACATTGGGTAAGTGAAGACTTTACTGTCTCACACTTCTTTTTTTTTATTTTTAACTGTTTATTTATTTGAGAGAAAGAGAGAGAGAGAGAGAGAGCATAAGCATGAGCAGGGGGGAGGGGCAGAGGAAGTGGGAGCAGCAGACTCTTGGCTGAGCAGGGAGCCCGATGCAGGACTCGATCCTAGGATCCCAGGATCATGACCTGATCAGAAGACAGATGCTTAACTGACTGAGCCACCTCTTGCACTTCTATAGAGCTCACTCTTTTCAATGCATTGTTGTATGGGCCGATTCCCTTGAAATACTTGATCAATTTTCTTGAATGAAAAATTTAAGCCAGCAATATTTACACAAAAACAGTGTTGTAAGGACATAGAAAGTGGGCTTAGGAAGTCAGAAAAACCTGGTTTCCAATGCCAATTATATTATTTACTGGTTGCCTGACCAAGGGTAAGTTATTTAACCTCTCTGTGTCTCAATTTTCTCATCTGTAAATACAAATACCTACTTTATTAAGATTGCTATAAATATTAGAAGGTATAATATATGCTGGGCATATAATATGTGCTCAGTAAAAATTATTTCTTTTTGCTATTTATAAAATACTTTATTTTTAGTCATACCCAGAACAATTAAAATCATGTTACAATTCCATTAATTACAGAGCTGTTTCTTTTAATTATCATTGATCGTAATAACATGAACATTTACTTTTGAAAATAATGTCAAAAGTCACCATTTCTAAAAAAGGATAAATATCAAACCAGAAACATGCAAATTCTACTACTAGACAGTATATATCACTACAGTATAGGTTTCTGCTTCTGGACTAACCTGTAGAAATAATGAAAAAAATGTTTAATGAAAATAGTACACTATAGGAAGTAGGTACTTGGAATTATGTATTATTCACAAGTAATTATTATTTATGGGTGCCTGGGTGGCTAAGTCAGTTAAGTGGCTGCCCTTGGCTCAGGTCATGATATCAGCATCCTGACATCTGGCCCCACATTGGGGTCCCTGTTCAGCAGAGTGTCCATTCCTCCCTCTCCCTCCACGGCTTCTCCTGCTTGTGCTCTCTCACTCGCACTCTCTCTTTCTCTCAAAAAAAAAAAAAAAAAAAAGTCTTTCAAAAATTATTATTTATTTTTAACTCAATCATAGGTTCTTGATGCTACATTTTAAAAGTTACAATTTTGAAGATAACTCCTTGAAAAAGCTGTGAATGTAACAATAAAGGGTAATTATCACCTTCCATGCTAGAAAGGGTATAATGAACTAATTTCTTTTTCACAATAAAAATCTGCAGTGAACAAACTTGAACCAATCACTTTGTTGTCTTTTTCCAGAATACAATTCTCCCCTGAAAAATATGTCTAAGAGACTTAGGCTTAGTCTTAATTTCTCAAGACACAAAAAAGAGATGAAAATAATTGAAACAACCATACCAAGGCAGGCTCTTCCATGACTTGAACTGTCAGATTCAAAGATAGAACTAGCCATATTAAGAAAAGTTCTCCAGTGCATCCACCTCTTGTCTCAAATAATTGCTCAACCTGAGCAGCAACACAATATCAGAAACAACTAAGAGAAACATTAATCTGAACTGTTTTTATATTGGCTCCATTTGTTTCTCTTAGAGATGAACACTTCAAATAATATGAAGAGGATTTAAAAAGATTTTACTACCTGATAGTTATGACTTTACGAATCCAGGACCCTTTCGTCACTGCCCATGTCAGTGACTTTTATTATTAGTTTCTTGAGCTGGGGCTAAAGAAGTCATTTGGAAAAGTGACATGAATTGTCAGGAAAATGTCAGTTCTTTATGCTGAACCTGGTCCTCAAATTTTAATGTTTCTCTAAAAAGGTATTAGTTGTCTTGTTCCAACTTAGAAATTCTTAAAATGGTCTGTACAGTCTTGCTTTAGTATGGTTGGATTTTTAAAAAATTCTCTAATACAATTTACCTCTTCAACAATATTTCCTGTTAGTTTCTTACATAAGCCTTTGCTCTTATATACAAGGCAAGTCTTTATGGTTTCACAGCTTTGCATTTTCTACTTTCCTGAATCACATGTCATCCTTCTATCCCTACAGGGGCTAAAGAGAAAAAAGTCAAAGACAAACACCTTCTGACACACACATATCCTGCTATTCACCTAATGGGTAGGACATCACAATTTGCACTTCTTTTGTAAATCCTAACTCAACTGCCTCAGTCCACAGTTCTTCGACTTTTGACATTTATAGCTAATTTCAAGCATTTGACATATCATATCCTACACTTGAGTTCTTCATTATCTCTTTTCAAAGTAATTTCTTCCATTTCACTGGCCAGACTATAAATAAGTTGCGGGCAGATAAAGTATCTTTTTTTTTTTAAGATTTTATTTATTTATTTGATAGAGATCACAAGTAGACAGAGAGGCAGGCAGAGAGAGAGAGAGAGGGAAGCAGGCTCCCCGCTGAGCAGAGAGCCCGATGCGGGACTCGATCCCAGGGCCCTGAGATCATGACCTGAGCTGAAGGCAGTGGCTTAACCCACTGAGCCACCCCAGGCGCCCCAGATAAAGTGTCTTATTAATCTTTTTATCCCCAGGTTTCCACCAAAATACCGTGTGTGTGTGCGCACGCGCTGAACTAATGTTCGTTTTTGACTAGCAGATAAGTTTTGAGATATATAATGGACAAGAGAATAGTCTGTATAGTCAAGGGAACAGGGAATTGCAAACATCAAAGAAGTGGAAGTTAGGGAAAATAAAGTTACAATGGGATGGGAAAGGCTGATGAGAGGAACTTACATTTGTTACAGTGGGCAGCAGGAAGCCATGTTGGTGGTAAAAATGAAAAAAAAAAAAAAACGAATGCAAGGTAAACATATTAAAGGTTCTGAAGGCCATAAAAAGGAGACCAAATTTAGAGAGTGTCAAAATGTCTAAAATAGAGACTATATAGGAGTGTAAGGTTGTTGTTTATTTTAGAGATTTTATTTTATTTATTTGACGTACAGAGATCACAAGTAGGCAGAGAGGCAGGCAGAGAGAGGGGGAAGCAGGCTCCCTGCTGAGCAGAGAGCCCTATGTGGGGCTCAATCCCAGGACCCTGAGAGCATGACCTGAGCAGAAGGCAGAGGCTTTAACCCACTGAGCCACCCAGGTGCCCCTTGTTGTTGTTTTTTTAAATGGGGGTGGGCAGAGGGCTAAAGAGAGGGAATTTTAAGCAGGCTCCATGCCCAATACAGAGGCTGTCATAGGGCTTGATCTCACAACCTGAGATCATGAAACCCATGAGATCATGACCTAAACCAGAATCAAGAGTCAGACACTTAACTGAATGAGCCACCCAGGTGCCCCAGGGAGTGTAAGGTTTTAAGGAGTAAAGTGAGAAAGACAACCACAAGTTATTCAGGAGAGACAAATGTTAACTTGTTCTGGCTAAAAGAACAAACACAGCCTCGAGGAAGGTAGATCTGCTAAGGACTACCACCAAGTCAGATTCCCAAAAAGGAGTGGAATTCCAAAGAAAAGACTTTTCCTTATTTTTTTTTTCTCCCAAATCATAATTTCTCTGATTTCATTGATTTAATAAATTATTCGGGCCAGTAAAAGCATTTGAAAATCAACATCAGACTTGGGATTTTACTTGTTATATGTAAGAATCACTCCTGTAAGAGCCTGGGGTCTATATCTCTTAACAGGATACAATAGAATGGAATAGTTCATCACCAGTAATAACTTAACCCTCACCGATATATATTACCTTTTCCCTGAATGGCTCCATGTCACTCCAGAAACCTCCAGTTCATGACATCTAATGACCTGTACCATATACATGTTTCCTTATTTCATTCATCCTTTTGCTAAACCAAAACCACCCTGAGAGTATCTCCTTGCTTATTCTCACAGTCACTGTCTTTTACATCTTCCAATTACCCTGTGCTATGCAACCAACCTACTCATCTTGAAACTTAAAAAACATCTGTTCCTTCTCCTTGCAATTCTGCTATAATTCTTTTTGCAGCTAAAATCAGCCCTGAGTCATCAAAATGCCTCCAAGATACACTGATCTTGAAAAACATTTAAATGTTTTAATTATAGCTATTCTCACAAAGAAAACTCAACTTTGAGCCAGACAGTGAGGAACCGTTTATCACTATATCTAGCAAAACTGCCACACCTAGTTGAAAAAAAAACTCGCAAATGCGATATTAACTTTTTCTTTCTAAGCTATTCAGAGCACTCAGAATCTCAGTTGGTTTGTTTATATACTTGATTTTCTACCAGCTGATTCTTTCTTAAAGAAATAAAATAGATTTTCAGAGACTGTTTCAAATTAATAACCATACAATACTTTTACCCAAATCTCTTGAATACTAAGAAGTAATAAAGGTAAAATAAAAAGCATTTCATATCAAAGAAAAATAATAAGTAGGATAGGCCCTTCTAAAAATGATGGCTGAGGGGAAATATATGACAAAATAAACTTCAAACTAGATGCTTTGGGAACAGAAAGAAAAATACTTCATAACGAAATCAGAAGATATTATAATTAGAAGCCTTTTAATATCTCAGATTCACAAATGTTCCCAATACAAGAACTCACAGCACTTGCTATTAACAACTAATGGACATAAACACTCAATATTGACTCAATAGCAGAGGTGAGATTATAACTTTGAGTTCTTTATACTCCTTTCTCTTTTTGTGTAAATAAACCATAATGACTCTCTGTTTTGATCCTTGTGGTGAAACCATAATTTCTTTTGGGCAAGTCACTGAGTCCAGCCAGTGTCTTAACTAGTATCAATTACAGAGAGAATTTGGCCTACTATACAAGTAAAACTCAGAAGGACTTCAAGGACTATCGTATTGTATATCGTATACAATAATAATGCAACATAAATAGTAACTAAAGAGTATACACTAAATACTAGACACTAAAATAACATTCCAGAGAAGGTTGCAAAACATAACTGTACTACCTGTTGGCAGTATAATCTTGGGTTTTCACTCAGCCTTCTAGGTCTTCCTAATCTGTAAAACTGGAAATGCTGAAAGTACATATACCTTTGCTTGAGAATGATTTAGAACAGTGCCTGGCATACATGGCTCAACAGATGTTGGCTATAATAGTATCTTTTTTTTTTTTCATGACAAAGTTTTCAAATATTGACAAAGAAGCAAAAGAAGAAAAAAGATGAAATATCCAAAGAGATACATATGGTGCTAACATTTGGTGATACAATGAGAAAAATTATTACACATTAGGGATATGTTACATTTAAATATTCTTTTACATTATTTGTTTTTAAAACAAAAAAAGTTTTACATTAAATGAATTTTCTACTAGATAACTTCTTTTATTAACTAAGACTTAGAACATCGAATCTGATTCTAAAATATTGCCATCTATTGAGAAAAAATTATATAGTTAAATAACCCAAAATGTAATTTTATGAATCTACCTACACAGATTCTGAATAGATTTTTTTTAAAGAATGTATATATAATATACATACATACATACATACTGATATTTTGACTAAGATTTAAGTCTTAGAAGAAAACTTAATGAAAAGTATTTTAATCTCAGAAGCAACATCATTATTTTAACAGATGAATGATCACCTGTGAAACTATTTCTTGGGTATCAAAAATGCTCTGATCTGGTGATACCACAGAAAGAAATTAAATACTAATACTTAAAATATTTTAGTAAAACTGTAAATATTCAAATGATACCTCAATGCTGACCTGTATTTGTAATGTTAAACTTACATTTCTAATAGTTTCTCCAAACCTTATCTTTCATTACATTTAGCATTACTTGTGAATTTCTTAAACTACAAACTTGTCATTTTTACTTACAGGCAAATAATTCTACAGATAATAAAATTTTGGGATACGAACAAAATGAACACTTAGCTCACTATTTAGAAAAGCTATTTTAAGAGATTATTAGATTTACTTGATTATATTTTGTATTCCTCTTTTAGAAGATTAGAAGATTCTTCCTTATCCATGCCCCACAGTATTTATTTATGACAGGATGTCACTTAATGCAGTAGTCTCAAACTTCTGAAGATACTCAAGGTAGCAGCTTTAATACTGCTGATTAAAATTTTGGCAATATTTATTGACTTGTATTATCTGGTCTCAGAGTTTGTTACAGTTCTTGAAGAGCGAACAAAGACAACACCAACCTGGAGCTTTCCAAACTGCCTGATTCATGGTCATGGATACCTGAAATGGGTCTTTACTGTATTCTCTGCAATTGTTTATTTCAAACTTTATTAGGGAAGAAGACATGTGAATATTCCTTCATAACTGTCTACTGGAAAAATTATTTTTCTCCTTTTGTGGCAATAAAGTAAAATATATAATTTCTAGATGTCTCACAAAAATCTAAATCAGAAACTGGAATTATTTGAAATATGAATTTAGCAATAGTAATTTCAGATGTAATCTTCTGTATTGAAATGGTTATCAGTGCTTTTGAAATTCAAGCCAGACAACTACTTCTATTTAGAAGAAAATATTGGTAGGAAAAAATACAAGGGGATAAGAAGTTCTATGTCATTTCCTTTCACCAAAATAGGAGGTCCACTGCATTATAAATACCTAAACAGCCATGTTTACTTCCTTGAGAACACTTCAAAATTACTAAAACAACTATTTTTTTTCTCCAAACCATGTTTAATAAGAACTAAGCTTTGATATGTCTGGTTTTTATAAATTAATTTATTTATTTTCAGCATAACAGTACTCATTGTTTTTGCACCACATCCAGTGATCCATGCAATTCGTGCCCTCTCTATTACCCTCCACCTGGTTCCCCAACCTCCCACCCCCCACCCCTTCAAAACCCTCAGGTAGTTTTTCAGAGTCTGTAGTCTCTCATGGTTCATCTCCCCTTCCAATTTCCCACAACTCCCTTCTCTTCTCCATCTCCCCATGTCCTCCATGTTCTTTGTTATGCTCCTGATATGTCTGGTTTTTAACAAAAACTAGAAGATGCTAAAATAATTTTCAACATTCTTCTATAAAGTGTCTGGCTCAAGAGAGACTGAAAATCACTGGAATTTCCAGCTAAGAAAAGTGCTAAATTTCTTAATTGGAAAATAATTTGAGAACTATATTTAAAATGTTCTCAGAGTAATGTATTCATAAAATCTACATTTCAAATAAAGCTACTGATGTTAATAATTTATAACCACAACCTTAAATTAGAAAATAAAATTAATTTATACTGCCTCAAAGATATCCCAACTCAAGATGTAATATATATTAGAAAATAAAGTTTTAAGGTAGTAAATATGTATGTAATTACAGCCAGAGTTTTAAATACTTTGATGACCTTCATAGCAAATACTTAATGGCTAAAAACAAACAAACAAACAAAAAAGAGAAAAAAAAAACACAAAACCAAGCTCTTAGAGAGAAGAGACCTGTGGTTGCCAGAGGCAGGGTGGGAGTGGGTGAAATGGGTGAAGGAGTGAAGGAGGCCAAAGGTACAAACTTCCAGTTATAAAATAAATAAGTTATGGGGAGGTAATACACAGCATGGTGACTATAGTTAATAATACTGCATTGCACATTTGAAAGGTGCTAAAAGAATAGATCTTAAAATTAAGAAAAAAAGAGATTTTATGATTATGTATAGTGATGGAGGTGATGATTATTTCACAATGTATGCAAATACCGAATCACTGTTGTACAATTAAAACGAATATAATTTCATGTTAGTTATACCTCAGTAAACAACAACAAGAACAAATGGTAACAGACACCTATTTACTGCTTTTATGTCTCAGGCACTGGGCCAAATGCTGAGGATCTGAAAGCACACAAGATACCACCCAACTCCACAAGGCTTATAGTCTTGTGGACGGGTTTTCTAAGACAGAAAGATAAGAACACTAAGCCTGAAACATGTGTGACTACAGATAGACGACCCTAAGTGTTGCTAAATTTTGCCAATAACATTGCCAAAACCACCTTGGTAAAAATGGCATGAGAACCACGACTATGGAATGCTTTGGGAACTTTCTGGAACCCTAGTCTGCAATCACTATGTGACTTGTTAGTAAACAATGCATGACTCTCCAGAAAGTTACAACCTGGGCTCACCTAAAAGCCCCCCAGGAACCCTGCAGCACTCTGGCGATGAGCATGCAGGACAAAAGTTGTCAGCCAACTTGAAAGCTATTTATTGCATAGAAGTACAAAGACTTTTAGCTTCCATGAGGGTTTGTGTTTTTCTCAAACCTTCTTTCACTCTTTGAATCTGTTTTCAATAAAAGGGAAACCTTTTTTCCTTCCCTTATTATGACATATGAGACACTGAAAATTTGCCTCTTCATTTACAGTATTATGGAACATTTAGCCATTATCCAGTGAATACGCTGCACAAATCTAGATTTGATTCCACTGTTTTCTCTCAATTTCTCACCCATCTCCATTTCTTTCTGATCTTTTCCCTAGGGGAGATGTTACCTTTATTTCTTTCTCTATCCTCAAAGCACATGAAATCACTTGGAAGACTGAGTAGGCGTGGAAGGCTCCCTTCTCTTCTTGAGAATTAGAACTTTTTTTCAAAACAGAAAATAGCTTTAGTGGGCTCCATAAAACATCTTAATTCATTTCTCATTTATCTTTTCCTATGCTTTCCTCCTCCCTCTTCCCAGCAATTATGGCATCTTCTCATTTTCTTCACCCGCCAGAGCCAGTCAGAGGGCTGTCATCAACTCCGGCAGGTAAGCGTCCTCATTACCATCTGCACTGCATCAGTGTGGCAGTCTCCTAGCAGAAGCGCAAAGCAGCATTACCTGGACAAGTCCTACTCTGCAGCAATGCTTGCCAAACTGAGTCGTGACCCATCTTCCAAGAGAGAAGTTAATTTAGTAGGTGAAGACTGGCATTTAAAAACGAAATCAACAGAAAAAAAAACAGAAGAGAATGGAAAATAACAGTTATCGCATCATGCTTTTGAAATTTTGGTTTACCCTGTGTGTGTATAAATACATGTATGTGTAGAGAATCTCAATGGAAATATATTTCTTACCTTTCTACAGGTCATGGTCAAAAGTCTGGAAGCCACTAAACTAAAAGAGTCAGTTCTAAGGACTGTATCTTTATCTGATGTAATATTCCAGATATTTTAGAAATTTAAAATATGTATGCTAAATATTTCCTTTCAGTAAGAAGTGTTGATCTAATAAATCTATTATTTATTTTCTAAATTCAAGTATTTTCTAAAAGATCATCAGTCAGTAAAGAGGTCAAATCAGTTTTCCTAGTGTTTTTCAGTCTTTTCATAACTGAGAATCCCCAAACAAATACTTCACCTTTAAATTTAATGCATGTCTCCAAAGGCAAAGGAAACAAAAGCAAAAATGAACTTTGGGACCTCATCAAGATAAAAAGCTTCTGCACAGCAAAGGAAACAGTCAACAAAACAAAGAGGCAACCCACGGAATGGGAGAAGAATTCACAAATGACACTACAAAGGGCTGATATCCAAGATATATAAAGAACTCCTCAAACTCAACACACACAAAACAGATAATCATGTCAGAAAATGGGCAGAAGACATGTACAGACACTTCTCTGAAGAAGACATCCAAATGGTTAACAGAGACATGAAAAAATGTTCATTATCATTAGCCATCAGGGAAATTCAAATCAAAACCACAGTGAGATACAACCTTACACTAGTTAGAATGGCCAAAATTAACAAGACAAGAAAAAACAAGTGTTGGAAAGGATGTGGAGAAAAGAGAACCCTCTTACACTGTTGGTGGGAATGCAAGTTGGTGCAGTCACTTTGGAAAACAGTGTAGAGATTCCTTAAGAAATTAAAAATAGAGCTACCTTATGACCCTGCAATTGCACTACTGGGTATTTACCCCAAAGATACAGATGCATTGAAAAGAAGGGCCATATGTACTACAATGTTCATAGCAGCAGTGGCCACAATCACCAAACTGTGGAAAGAGCCAAGATGCCCTTCAGTGGACGAATGAATAAAGAAGATATGGTTCATATATACTATAGAATATTACGCCTCCATCAGAAAGGATGAATACTCAACTTTTGTATCAACATGGACGGGACTGGAGGAGATTATGATGAGTGAAGTAAGTCAAGCAGAGAAAGTCAATTATCATATGGTTTCATTTACTTGTGGAACATAAGAAATAATGTGGAGGACATTAGGAGAAGGAAAGGAAAAGTGAATTGGGGGAAATCAGAGGGGGAGATGAACCATGAGAGACTGTGAGACTCTGAGAAACAAACTGAGGGTTTGGGGATGAGTGAACCTGGTGGTAGGTATTAAGGAAGGACCACATTGCATGGAGCACTGGGTGTGGTGCATAAACAATGAATCTTGGAACACTGAAAAATTTTTTAAAAATAGAATTTAATCTACCTTTAAATTTAATCTACCCTAAAAATTACAACCTACAAGCTATTAGCCATCTCAAAAATGTGTGTCAGTAACAAATGACAATCTGAACTCAATATACTTTAAAAAAAATTCTACTTTTTTAATAGAAAAAAGTCTGAGGGAATGGTATGAAGTTCCAAATATGATTTCAAAAATGAAGAAGAGATCACTATTTCTTTACGTCTATTGCATATGCATATGAATGCAAACACCAACACTGTATTTCCTTGGCTGTGAAGAGATTTTTAAAGCTTCAAGCTCAGAAAGCTTAAGAAAATGAGACTGACAGATGGCACCGAGGTCCTCAGCAAGGATGGGACCAGGATCTGAGGCAGGGAATAATTTACCTGTACTGATCTTAAAATAAGTGCCTCAGACTATGGTTATATTGCTTACTTTTCACATACAGATGCTACATTGAATTCATAGTTAAAATATAGAGGACATTTCTGAGCCATTCTGTAGTGTCAAAGTGGAAACTGGTTCTGACTCAGCCTCACAGCCTCTCAAACTTCTTGGGCTGTCAGAACTGAAAGAGGCAACGAATACCAATCCCTGCGGGAAGGGACAGCCCTATGGCCTTGAGTCTTTCCATAAAAACCCCTGAGTTGATTAAAAGGGATGTTGACAGGCTTCAGTCCTTCTTGGTTTTATGGATTCTGGCTGCTAAGTGGAGCCTTAAGGACTAGAAGCCTGTAAGAATAGCATTAAGATTTTTATTGGATTGTGAGGTGTTCCAGAAGACAAAACAGAATAATACTCATAAAATGTAAACTATCATTTAAACTTAACATGTCTATAAAAATAAGCTAGGAATAACAGAATTTATATACACACAATTAATATAAAGGTATTATGTGAAGATATATTGAAATACCATCCCCTGCCCCCAAACAGGGCCTTCTGAGAAACTTCTGACCACTTGAAATCATACAAGTAAGAATTAAGTAAAATTTTACTTTAATCAAAGCTCCCTTTTTAATTTCAAAGACTGCATATGAAGGTATAATGAACTATGTCTCTTGAGAAAACTTAAGTCACATAGAGCCTGGTATATTTAGAACCTTAATCTCAATAAAGTTAAAAGAAGTTAGTCTTGATACCGGTTGAGACCTGATTTGTGACCCAGGATGTGATCTATTCTGGAGAAGGTTCCATGTGCACTAGAGAAGAATGTGTATTCTGTTGCTTTGGGATGAAATGTTCTGAATATATCTGTGATGTCCATCTGGTCCAGTGTGTCATTTAAGGCCTTTATTTCCTTGTTGATCTTTTGCTTGGATGATCTGTCCATTTCAGTGAGGGGAGTGGTCAAGTCCCCTACTATTATTGTATTATTATTGATGTGTTTCTTTGATTTTGTTATTAATTGGTTGATATAGTTGGCTGCTCCCACGTTAGGGGCATAGATATTTAAAATTGTTAGATCTTCTTGTTGGACAGACCCTTTGAGTAGGATATAGTGTCCTTCCTCATCTCTTATTATAGTCTTTGGCTTAAAATCTAATTGATCTGATATAAGGATTGACACCCCAGCTTTCTTCTGATGCCCATTAGCATGGTAAATTGTTTTCCACCCCCTCACTTTAAAATCTGGAGGTGTCTTCGTGTCTAAAATGAGTTTCTTGTAGGCAACATACTGATGGGTTTTGTTTTTTTATCCATTCTGATACCTGTGTCTTTTGATTGGGGCATTTAGCCCATTAACATTCAGGGTAACTATTGAGAGATATGAATTTAGTGCCATTATTAGCCTGTAAGGTGACTGTTACTGAATATTGTCTCTGTACCTTTCTGATCTACTACTTTTAGGCTCTCTCTTTGCTTAGAGGACCCCTTTCAATATTTCCTGGAGACCTGGTTTGGTGTTTGCAAATTCTTTCAGTTTTAGTTTGTCCTGGAAGCTTTTGATCTCTCCTTCTATTTTCAATGATAGCCTAGCTGGATAGAGTATTCTTGGCTGCATGTTTTTCTCGTTGAGTGCTCTGAATATATCATGCCAGCTCTTTCTGGCCTGCCAGGTCTCTGTGGATAAGTCTGCCGCCAATCTAATATTTTTACCATTGTATGTTACTGATTTCTTTTCTCGGGCTGCTTTCAGGATTTTCTCTTTGTCACTAAGACTTGTAAATTTTACTATTAGGTGACGGGGTGTGGACCTATTCTTGTTGACTTTGAGGGGGGTTCTCTGCATCTCCTGGATTTTAATGCTTGTTCCCTTTGCCATATTAGGGAAATTCTCTCCAATGATTCTCTCCAATAGACCCTCTGCTCCCCTCTCTGTTTCTTCTTCTTCTGGAATCCCAATTATTCTAATGTTGTTTCGTCTTATGGTGTCACTTATCTCTCGAATTCTCCCCTCATGGTCCAGTAGCTGTTTGTCCCTCTTTTGCTTGGCTTCCTTATTCTCTGTCATTTGGTCTTCTATATCACTAATTCTTTCTTCTGCCTCATTGATCCTAGCAGTGAGAGCCTCCATTTTTGATTGCACCTCATTAATAGCTTTTTTGATTTCAACTTGGTTAGACTTTAGTTCTTTAATTTCTCCAGAAAGGGCTTTAATATCTCCAGAGAGGGTTTCTCTAATATCTTCCATGCCTTTTTCAAGCCCGGCTAGAATGTTCAGAATCGTCATTCTGAACTCTTGATCTGACATAGTACCAATGTCTGTGTTGATTAGGTCCCTAGCCTTCGGTACTGTCTCTTGTTCTTTTGTTTGTGGTGATTTTTTCCGCCTTGTCATTTTGTCCAGATAGGAGGATATGAAGGAGCAAATAAACTACTAATAGGGTGGCAAAGACCACGGAAAAATGCGCTGTAACCAAATCAGAAGAGACCCCAAATTGTGGGGGCGGGGGGAAGGGGATAAAAAACAGGTTCTGAAAAAAAAAAAGAAAAAAAATTTAAAAAATAAAACAAATAAAAAAATATAAAAAAGAAAGAAAAAATATATATATTTAGATGAACTAGTCAAAAAACGTTAAAAAAGAAAAGGGTAAAAGTTTTTAAAAAAATTTAGCAGAAGAAGAAAAAAGAAAAAAGAAAAAAAATTGAAAAAAGAAAAAATAAATAAAAAATTGAAAAAAGAAAAAAAAAATTGAAGTAGCCGCAAGACTAGTCTTGAATGAGGGCGAAATCTGCTTCATTTATAACATAAAACATTAGCAATGGATATGTGAGGCAATTGCTTTTTGACTCTGCATGACAACTCTTTAGAATATGATCACTGTTTTATTTATTTAGTTTATTAGTTTTATTTTAGGATAAAACAAGAGATAATCACTTATGTTTAAAATCAAGTTCTTCAGGTGACCAACTTCCCCTAAAAACTTATGTTTTCAATACCTATTTGGCTAATTGATTGACAAATTTAGAAAAACATGTTTTATTCACTTTTTAAGGTTCTTAATTTGGAGTCCTTAAATGCCCTTAAAGAGGGTCCAGGAGCCCTCTGATATTACCAGTAGAAGTGCATGTATTTTTCTAGAGAGAGAGTCCATAGCATTCATAGGATTCTGAAAGTAATTAATGATCTAAGAAGAGAGTCACTGCCCTGGGTGAAAGTTGCATACAAAAGGACTGAGCCAGATAATATATGGAAGATGTTAAGAGATAAAGGTAAGTTGGAATAATTTCCCCTAAAAACAGTGCAACCTGAAACGAGAATGAAGATGTACTAATCTAAGACTATTTAATAAAATCATGTTGTCATATTTGGGCCTTTAGGGCTTGGAAAAGAAATTAGAAAAGGTGGATAATAATGGAAGAATGTATATGTAAGAATGGTTGTAATGCAGAGGAGCAAGATGGCGGAGAAGTAGAAGACCTAAATTTTGGCGGGTCCCAGGAATTCAGCTAGATAGTTATCAAGCCATTCTGAACACCTACAAACTCAAGAGGAGATGATAGAAAAGAACAGCAGCAATTAGATGAACAGAAAAGCAACCACTTTCTAGAAGGTAGGATGTGTGAAGAAGTGAATCCAAGGCTATATTTGGGAAGAGAGCTATGAGGGGAGGGAGCCTCAGTCAGCTGGCTCCCGGCAAGTGAGAGAACAGCAGAGCACAAATCAGAACTTTTTATAAGTCTGTTCCACTGGGGGACATCGCTCCAGTGGCTAAGCAGGGGTGGAACCCTCACTGGGACAGTGTGGTCTCAGGACCCTCAGGGTCACAGAAAGACCAGGGGTGTCATAGATTGGCAGAGTTCCCAAGTATCAGAGTGGGGAAGCCAACTGCAAAGACGGAGCCAAGTTGTGGGCTCTCAGCTTGGGATTGCCATAAACCGTGATCCCGGGCACAGCTGGGCCACCACTCTTTAAGTAGGGACCCCACGAGTGGCAGATCAAGGACAGACCCCTCTTCCTACCCCAGGAGGAGTAGCACGGGAGCACAGCACAGGAATCTGCTGGGTTTGGAAACTCCAAATGGGGTCATGTGCCAGAGATAGAAATGCTCGATAACAGGCCAGGTGAGCATAGAGAGCAGCCACAAACCAGGGAGATAAGGAAGGATTGACTGCTTTTCTCTGAGGACTCATTTAGGAATGAAGCTCCAAGTTCTCTGGGGCCAGAGAATGGGAAGACACCATTTTCATTCTCGTTCTCCAAAGCTGTAGGGAAAGCATTTAGGGAATGAAAGCTACCAAGAACAAACCCAAACAGATTGCTTAGCCTGGCCCCTGGCAGGGGCAGTGCAATTTCATCTGGGCAAAGACATTTGATAATCACTACAACAGACCTCTCCCACATAAGATCAGCAAGAATATCCAGCCAAGACAAGTTTACTAATCAATGAGAACTGTAAACCTCCAGTGCTACCAGAATGCAGCACATAGAATTCATGTCATTTTCCCCATGATCCTTTAGTCTTTCAAAGTTAATTTTTAAAATTATCTATTTCTTTTTCTGTTTTTTTTCTTCTTCTCTTTTTCAACCAAAATTTTACCAATTCCTTTCCTGAAATCTTTTTAATTTTCATTTTTATACTCATATTTTATCTCTTCATTGTTCTTAACCTTATTTTTTAAATATATATGTTTTTCTTTCTTTAAATTTTGGAACACAGTTTCATGCAATGGAACAAAATGTACATTAATCTAGTGTATGGCTTAGTTCTAGTCTCCTGCCTGATCACATTCTCTCCTTCTTCTTCTTCTTCTTTTCTTTCTTTTTTCAACCAACTTCTTATCAATTCCTTTTTTTTTTTTTTTGGTGTGTTTATTTATTTTTTTTATTTGTTTATTTTCAGCGTAACAGTGTTCATTGTTTTTGCACCACACCCAGTGCTTCATGCAGTATGTGCCCTCCCTGTTACCCACCGCCTGGTTCCTCAACCTCCCACCCCACCCTCACCCCGCCCCTTCAAAACCCTCTGGTTGTTTATCAGAGTCCACAGTCTCTCATGGTTCATCTCCCCTTCCAGTTTCCCTCAACTTCCTCTCCTCTCCATCTCCCCATGTCCACCGTGTTATTTGTTATGCTCCACAAATAAGTGAGACCATATGATACTTGACTCTCTCTGCTTGACTTATTTCACTCAGCATAATCTCTTCCAGTCCCATCCATGTTGCTATAAAAGTTGGGTATTCATCCTTTCTGATGGAGGCATAATACTCCGTTGTGTATATGGACCACATCTTCCTTATCCATTCGTCCGTTGAAGGGCATCTTGGTTCTTTCCACAGTTTGGCGACCGTGGTCATTGCTGCAATAAACATTAGGGCCCTTCTTTTCACTACATCTGTATCTTTGGGGTAAATACCCAGCAGTGCAATTGCAGGGTCATAGGGAAGCTCTATTTTTAATTTCTTGAGGAATCCACACTGTTCTCCAAAGTGGCTGTAGCAACTTGCATTCCCACCAACAGTGTAAGAGGGTTCCCCTTTCTCCACATCCCCTCCAACACACGTTGTTTCCTGTCTTGCTAATTTTGGCCATTCTAACTGGTGTCAGGTGGTATCTCAATGTAGTTTTAATTTGAATCTCCCTGATGGTTAGTGATGATGAGCATTTTTTCATGTGTCTGATAGCCATTTGCATGTCTTCATTGGTGAAGTGTCTGTTCATATCTTCTGCCCATTTTTTGATATGATTATCTGTTTTGTGTGTGTTGAGTTTGAGGAGTTCTTTATAGATCCTGGATATCAACCTTTTGTCTGTACTGTCATTTGCAAATATCTTCTCCCATTCTGTGGGTTTCCTTTTTGCTTTGTTGAATGTTTCCCTTGCTGTGCAGAAGGTTTTGATCTCGATGAAGTCCCAAAAGTTCATTTTCGCTTTTGTTTCCTTTGCCTTTGGAGACATATCTTGAAAGCAGTTGCTGTGGCTGATATCGAAGAAGTTACTGCTTATGTCCTCCTCTAGGATTCTGATGGATTCCTGTCTCACATTGAGGTCTTTTATCCATTTCGAGTTTATCTTTGTGTATGGTGTAAGAGAATGGTCGAGTTTCATTCTTCTACATATCGCTGTCCAGTTTTCCCAACACCATTTATTGAAGAGACTGTCTTTTTTCCATTGTATATTTTTTCCTGTTTTGTCAAAGATTATTTGACCATAGAGTTGAGGGTCCATATCTGGGCTCTCCACTCTGTTCCACTGGTCTATGTGTCTGTTTTATGCCAATACCACACTGTCTTGGTGATCACAGCTTTGATAAACCTAACCAAAGAGGTAAAGGACCTGTACTCGAGGAACTACAGAACACTCATGAAAGAAATTGAAGAAGACACCAAAAGATGGAAGACTGTTCCATGCTCTTGGATTGGAAGAATAAAATTGTTAAAATGTCTATACTGCCTAGAGCAATCTACTTTTAACGACATTCCAATCAAAATTCCACTGGTATTTTTCAAAGAGCTGGAGCAAATAATCCTAAAATTTGTATGGAATCAGAAGAGACCTCGAATTGCTAAGGAAATGTTGAAAAACAAAAACAAAACTGGCGGCATCACATTACCCGATTTCAAGCATATCAATTCCTTTGTAAAAATCTTTTTTAATTTTCATCTTTATAGTCATATTCCATTCCTTCATCATATTTACCTTATTTTTGTATATATATATATATATATATATATATATATATATATATATATATATGTTTTTCCTTCTTTAAAATGTTGGGAGGAAGTTTCTTCTAACAGTCCAAAATATATCCCAAATCTAGTGTGTGGCTCTGTTTTATTCAGCAGCCTGATCATATCTCACCCCGCCTCACCTTCCCCCCCTGTTTTGGGTCTCTTCTGATTTGTTTTGTGTATATTTTCCTAGGGTCATTTTTACTTTTTAGCTTTTTGTTCTCTCATTCCTCTATTCTTCTCTGGACAAAATCACAAAATGGAAAAACTCCCCTCAAAATTAGAACAAGAGGCAGTACTGACTACAAGGGACCTAATCAATACAGACATTGGTAAGATGTTCAAACTACAGTTCAGAATGATTATAAAGTAGCTGGGCTTGAAAAAAAGCATAGAAGATACTAGAGAATCCCTTTCTGAAGAAATAAAAGAACTAAAATCTAACCAGATCAAAATAAAAAAGGCTATTAATGAGGTACAATAAAAAACTGAGGCTCTAACTACTAGGATAAATGAGGCAGAAGAGAGAATTGGTGATACGCAAGACAAAATAATGCAGAAAAAAGAAGCTGAGAAAAACAGAGGGAGAGAATCTGAGAGATTCAGATTCAGGGACAATCTGAGAGATAAGTGATACCATAAGATGAAAAAAATACTAGAATAATTGGGATCCCAGAAGAAGAAGAAAGACAGAGGGGTGCAGAAGGTATATTGGAGCAAATATAGCAGAGAACTTCCCTAATTTGGGGAAGGAAACAGGCATCAAAATGCAGGAGGCACAGAGAACCCCTCTCAAAATCAATAAATATAGGTCAACACCGTCATCTCATAGTAAAACTTACAAGTCTCAACAAAGAGAAAATCCTGAAAGCAACTCAGGAGAAGGGGTCTGTAACCTACAACAGAAGAAACATTACATTGGCAGCAGACCTATCCAGAGAGACCTGAATGGCCAGAAAGGACTGGAATGATATATTTAGAGCACTAAAAGAGAAAAATATGCAGCCAAGAATACTATATCCAGCTAGACAGTTATTGAAAATAGAAGGAGAGATAAATAAAAGACTTCCAGGACAAACAGAAACTAAAAGAATTTGCAAACACCAAACTAGCCTTATAGGAAATATTGAAAGAGGTCCTCTAAGCAAAGAGAGAGCCTAAAAGTAACAGACCAGAGGAACAGAAATAGTATACAGTAACAGTCACCTTACAGGCAGTACAATGGCACTAAATTCGTATCTTTCAATGGTTACCATGAATGTAAATGGTTACTCTAAATGTCCCAATCAAAAGACACAGGGTTATCAAATTGGATAAAAAAAAAAACAACCAAGATGCATTGATAATGCTGTCTACAAGAGACTCATTTTAGACCCAAAGACACCTCCAGATTTAAAGTGAGGGGACAGAAAACTATTTATCATGCTAGTGGACATCAAAAGAAAGCTGGGGAGGCAATCCTTATACCAGAAAAAATAGATTTTAAACCAAAGACAATAATAAGAGTATAATAAGGGATGAGGAAAGACACTTACTTAAAAGGTCTATCCAACAAGAAGATCTAACAATTTAAAATATCTATGCTCCTAACATGGGAGCAGCCAATTATATAAACCAATTAGTAACAAATTCAAAGAAACACATTGATAATAATACAATAATAGTAGGGGACTTTAATCACCACCCCACCCCGGAAATGGACAGATTATCTAAGCAAAAGATCAACAAGGAAATAAAGGCTTTAAATGACACTGGACTAGAAGGACTTCACAGGTATTTTCAGAACATTACACTCCAAAACAACAGAATACACATTCTTCTCTAGTGCACATGGAACAGTCTCCAGAATAGATCACATCCTGGGTTACAAATCAGGTCTCAACTGGAATGAAAATATGGGGATCATTTCCTGCATATTTTCAGACCACAATGCTTTGAAATAGAACTCAATCACAAGAGGAAAGTTGGAAAGAACCCAAATACATGGAGGCTAAAGAGCATCATACCAAAGAATGAATGGGTTAACCAGGAAATTATAGAATAATTTGTAGAATTCATGGAAACAAATGAAAATGAAAACACAACTGTTCCAAATCTTTAGGATACAGCAAAGGCTGAGAGAATAGTATATAGCAATACAAGACTTTCTCAAGAAACAAGAAAGTCTCAAATACACACCTAACCCTACACCTAAAGCAGCCTGGAGAAAGAACAGCAAATAAAGCCTAAACCCAGCAGAAGAAGAGAAATAATAAAGATCAGAGCAAAAATCAATGAACTAGAAACCAAAAGAACAGCAGAACAGATCAATGACACTAGGAGCTAGTTCTTTGAAAGAGTTAATAAGATTGGTAAACTACTGGCCAGGCTTACCGAAAAGAAAAGAAAAGACCTAAATTAATAAAATCATGAATGAAAGAGAAGAGATCACAACCAACATCAAATAAATACAAACAATTATAAGAACATATTATAAGCAACTATACACCAGCAAATCTGACAATCTGGAAGAAATGGTTACATTCTTATAGAGGTATAAACTACAAAAACTGAATCAGGAAAAAATAGAAAACCTGAACAGACTCATAACCAGTTAGGAAATTGAAACAGTCATCAAAAATCTCCCAACAAACAAGAGCCCAGGGCCAGATGGCTTCCCAGGGGAATTCTACCAAACATTTAAAGAAGTATTTATACCTATTCTCCTGAAACTGTTCCAAAAAATAGAAATGGAAGGAAAACTTCCAAACTCATTTTATGAGGCCAGCATTACCCTGATCTCAAAACCAGACAAAGACCCCATCAAAAAGGAGAATTACAGATCAATATCCCTGATGAACACGGATGCAAAAATTCTCACCAAAATACCAGCAAAGAGGATCCAACAGTACATGAAAAGGATTATTCACCACAACAAGTAGGATTTATTCCTGGGCTGCCAGGTTGGTTCAACATCTGCAAATCCATCAATGTGATACAATACATTAATAAAAGAAAGAACAAGAACCACAAGATATTCTCAATAGATGCAGAAAAAGCGTCTGACAAAGTAAAGTATCCTTTCTTGATCAAAAGTCTTCACAGTGTAGGGATAGAGGGTACATACCTCAATATCATAAAAGTCATCTCTGAAATACCCATAGCAAATATCATTCTCAATGGGGAAAAATGGACAGTTTTTCTCCTGAGGTCAGGAACATGACAGGGATGTCCACTCTCACCATTGCTGTTCAATGTAGTACTAGAAGTCCTAGCCTTAGCAGTCAGACAATAAAAAGAAATAAAAGACATCTGAATTGGTGAAGAAGTCAAACTCTCACTCTTTACAGATGACGTGATACCTTATATGGAAAACCCAAAAGACTCCACCTCAACACTGATAGAACTCATAGAGGGATTCAGTAAAGTTGGCATGATATAAAGTCAATGCACAGAAATCACCTGTGTTTCTATACACCAATGACTAGATGGAAGAAAGAGAAATTAAATAATCAATCCCATTTACAATTGCACCCAAAACCATAAAATACTTAGGAATAAATTTAACTGAAGAGGCAAGGAATCTGTACTCAGAAAACTACAGAAGTTGAGGAAGACACAAAGAAATAGAAAATCATTCCATGCTCATGGATTGGAAGAACAAATATTGTGAAAATGTCTATGCTACCTAGAGCAATCTACACATTTAATGCAATTTCTTTCAGAACACCATCAACTTTTTTCATGGAAATCGAACAAACAGTCCTAAAATTTGTATGGAACCAGAAAAGACCCCAAATAGCCAGAGGAATGTTGAAAAAGAAAACCAAAGCTGGTGGCATCACAATTCCAGACTTCAAGCTCTATTACAAAACTGTCATCATCAAGACAATAAGGTACTGGCACAAAAACAGACACATAGATCAATGGAACAGAATGGAGAGCCCAGAAATGGACCCTCAACTCTATGGTCAACTAATCTTTGCCAAAGCAGGAAAGAATGTCCAATGGAAAAAAGACAGTCTCTTCAACAAATGGTGTTGGGAAAATCGGATAGTCACATGCAGAAAAATGAAACTGGACAGTTCCCTTAGACCACACACAAAAATGGACTCAAAATGGATGAAAGGCCTCAATGTGAGAAAGGAATCCATCAAAATCCTTGAGGAGAACACAGGCAGGAACCTCTTCCACCTCAGCCACAGCAACTTCTTCCTAGAAACATTGTGAAAGGCAAGGGAAGCAAGGGCAAAAAGGAACTATTGGGACTTCATCAAGATAAAAAGCTTTTGCACAGCAAAGGACACAGTCAACATAACCAAAAGACAACCAATGGAATGGGAGAAGATATTTGCAAATGGCCTTTCAGACAGAGGGCTAGTTCCAAAATCTATAAGGAACTTATCAAATTAAAAACCCAAAGAACAAACAATCCAATCAAGAAAGGGGTAAAAGACATGAACAGACATTTCTAAAAAGTCGACATCTAAATGGCTGACAGACACATAAAAAGTACTCAACATCACTTGGCATCAGGGAAATATAAATCAAAAGCACAGGGAGATACCACCTCACACTATTCAGAATGGCTAAAATTAACAAGTCGGGAAAGGACAGATGTTGGTGAGGATGCAGAAAGGGGAACCCTCCTACACTGTTGGTAGGAATGCAAGCTGCTATAGCTCTGGAAACAGTATGGAAGGCCGCAAAAAGTTGAAAATAGAGCTACCCTATGAACCAGCAATCACTCTAGTGGGTATTTACACTAAAGATACAAATGTAGTGATCCGAAGGGGCACATGCACCCCAATGTTTATAGCAGTCATGTCCGGAATAGCCAAACTATGGAAAGAGACCAGATGTCTATCAGCAAATGAACAGATAAAGAAGATGTGGTACGTGTCTACAATGAAATACTATGCAGCCATCAAAAAGTGAAATCTTGCCATTTGCAACAACATGGATGGAACTAGAAGGTATTGTGCTAAGCGAAATAAGTCAATCAGGGAAAAACAATTATCATATGATCTCACTGACATGAGGAATTTGAGAAACAAGACAAAGGATCATAGAGGAAGGAAGGGGAAAATGAAACAAGATGGGACCAGGGAGGGAGACAAACCATAAGAGACTCTTAATCTCAGGAAACAAATTGAGGGTTGCTTGAGTGGAGAGGGGTGAAGGGATGGGGTGGCTGGGTGATGGACATTGGGGAAGGTATGTGCTATGGTGAGTGCTGTAAATTGTGTAAGACTGTTTCAAGTGAACAGTTTCCTATCTTATATAACAAAAAACAAACAAACAAAAAAAATTCAACCAGTATGCTCTTAGGGAAATCAAAGCAGTTTCCATTTTTTAAAGGTTATATCTGCTATCTATGCTATACAACATAGTATCATTAGTTTAGTGGGAGAAAGATGAACATAACAAGTACTGTTATTTCATGTCCAAAACAAGTCAGGTACAAAGCAAGGGAGGAAGTGAACCTTACAAATCTCAAGCATTTAAACTATGATTCTTTTATTGTTTTCCAATTAACTTATAAGTATTCTACTTAGGTAAGGATCAATATAGCATTTTCATAAGAATCATAAGAATTATGAAGGAACTTCAATAATTAATAAAGATAAGAAATCCTTTTACAGTTTATGAGAGAAACCTTTTTCACACTTTCTCACAGTAACATCAAAAGAAAAAGGTGCCCTAAAATAAGGCACCTTTTTCTTTTCTTTTTAAGATTTTATTTATTTATTTGACAGAGAGAGACACAGTGAGAGAGGAAACACAAGCAGGGGGAGTGGGAGAGGGAGAAGCAGGCTCCCCACTGAGCTGGGAGCCCGATGTGGGGCTTGATTCCAGGACCCTGGGATCATGACCTGAGCCAAAGGCAGATGCTTAACCACCTGAACCACCCAGGTACCCTTAATGCACCTTCTTCCATTAAGTTGATTATCCAAGCATAAAGGGCTGGGTGATGGGCATTAAGGAGGGCACATGATGTGATGAACACTGGGTGTTATACACAACTAATGAACCATTGAACACTACAACAAAAACTTATGATGTACTATATATAGGCTAACAGAATTTAAATTTAAAATCAATTTTTTAATAAATAAATAAAGATAATGGGTTGACAAAGGATTGACCTATGTCACTGAGCTTGTTAGGAAAGTCCTGGATAAAGAAAATGTTATGTCAATAAATCAGGTGAGTGAAGGAGTAATTAACTTCACACGTGTACTTAGATTATGTTTTTAAAACATCTCTCTCTCTCTCTCACACACACACACACATACACACACATTGTTCCTGTCCCTAAATATATAATATAAGCCTCTCGCTTTTTAGTTATTTCAGTTCTAATAAGGAAAAACAGGATTTTCCAAATCAACGGACAGAAAAAAATTAGGATTTCAAAATGTTCCTGCAGAAACTTATTAGGATTCCTGGCTTTACTGCTGAATTAGGTGAACAAGATAGAGAGTGGGATCTATGAAGAAATCCTTGCCAACTTGTGTTCCAGGGATATTAAAAATAGAAGAAAGCAAATGTATCTGAATTCTTGTCACTGCTTAAGAAATTAGAAAAGTTTAAGAGGATCCACAAGTTAAGACCCTGATGGTGAACTTTTGAGAGCATTTTGATTTAAATTAAATTAGTGGGGGTATTTAAAGAGGTGCTAAAGCTACAGTAACTAAAATAAGATTTTTTTAATTAAAAATGTCAATAATGTTACTAAACCTCCTCAATAATAAGTATCTTATATGTCTTATTCAGGCTCAGTCTATTCTGAAAAATCCTTGTTTTTCAAAGCATAAAAATACATGTCATGTATGCAGATAGAAAGGAATTTAAACTCACACCCCTCAAGTGGAACAAAAGAAAACATACAGCCAAGAAATAAATGTGAAGAAAAATTGGAGAACTAAAAAAAAACATAATACAAATTTCACAGGCCTGTCAGAACACTTAACAAAAAGTTATAACAAAAAAGGATGAACTCAAACTGTCCTTTTCATTAACTACTTTGAAGGTTCATAATATCATTCCATTTGAAAAATGGAATCTAGGATTTAATCCTTAAGTACTATTACTATAAAAACAATTTTTGATAAAAGATTAAATGCTGTCCCTCTAAGACCACGAACAAGGCATGGATGGTCTGTTCTCACCATTTTTATTTAACTCTGTACTGCAGATTTTAGTCAATGTAGGGAAGCAAGAGAAAGCAATAAAAGGCATCCATATCAGAAAGGAAGAGGGGAAAACTATATTAGCTGATGATGTATTCATTTCTGTAGAAAATCCTATGAAATCTAAAAAAAAATACTAGCACTAATAATTGAGTATAGTAAAATTGCAGGATTTAAAGTAAGCACATAAAAACTGAATCTTTATATACTAGCAATGAACAATCAGAAATTGAAATAAAAAATACTTTTATATCTAGAAAAATGTTTCTATAGTCAGTGTCAAAGAAATTACTGCCTATGTTTCTCCTAAGACTTTTATTCCCTCAGGTGTCATATTCAGGTCTTTAATCCACTTTGAGTTTTTTTGTGTGTCTTGAGTAAGAAAGTGGTCCAGTTTCCTTACTCTGCATTGCAGCTGTCTAGTACCATCTGTAGAAGAGACTCTCTTTGCCCCACTGTATATTCTTGCCTCCTCTGTCATAGATTAACTGATCATATAAGCATGGGTTTATTTCTGGGTTCTCTATTCTGCTGCACTGATCTATGTGTCCACTTTTGTGCTAGTACTATCCTGTTTTGATTACTACAGATTTGTAGTGTATCTTAAAATCTGAGATTGCGATACCTCCAGCTTTCTTCTTCTTCTTCTAGATTGCTTTGGCTATTTGGGGTCTTCTGTGATCCATACATTCCATACATAGTATTTTTGTTCTAGTGCTATGAAAAACACTGTCAGTATTTTGATAGGGACTACACCAAAATAACAAGCTTATGCACAGCAAAGGAAACCATCAATAAAACAAAAAGGCAACCTACTATATGGGAGAAGATATTAGAAAATAATATATAAAATAAGGGGTTAATACCCAAAATATATAAAGAACTTCTATGATACCAAAAAAAGAAAAATCCAATTAAAAATGGGCAGATCGGGGCGCCTGGGTGGCTCAGTGGGTTAAGCCTCTGTCTTCAGCTCAGGTCATGATCTCAAGGTCCTGGGGATCGAGCCCCACATCAGGCTCTCTGCTTGGCGGGGAGCCTGCCTCCCCCTCGTTATGCCTGCCTCTCTGCCTACTTGTGATTTCTGTCTGTCAAATAAATAAATAAAATCTTAAAAAAAAAAAAAAGAAACAAACAAAAAACCCAGACTCTTAAATCCAGAGAACTGGTGGTTGCCAGAGGGGAAGTGGGCTAGCAGAAAAATGAGTGAAATAGATAAAGGGGTCTAAGAGTACACTTACCTTGATAAGCACTGAGTTATGTATAGCAAAGGTGAATCATTATATTGTACACCTGAAAGTAATATACTATTGTATGTTAATTATACTTCACTTAAAACTTTTCCCTATATTTATTAATACAGAAATTACACAAAAAAGTCTTTATAAAAATGTTAAAAAATATTTTTATGATATCACAAATATAAAATACTTATGGATAAATCTATTTAAAATGTACAAGGCTAATACACTGAGTCAAAATATTTAGAGTTATTAAAAATCTAAACAAATGGAAAAAATGTGGTCTTCATGAATTAAAATATTCAATATTGTTAAGATGTCACTTCTCTTGGGCACCTGGGTGGCTCAGTGGGTTAAGCCGCTGCCTTCAGCTCAGGTCACGATCTCAGGGTCCTGGGATCGAGTCCCGCATTGGGCTCTCTGCTCAGCAGGGAGCCTGCTTCCCTCTCGCTCTCTCTTTCTCTCTGCCTGCCTCTCTTCCTACTTGTGATCTCTCTCTGCCAAATAAATAAATAAAATCTTAAAAAAAAAGATGTCACTTCTCCTCAAATTGATCTATAGATTTAACATAATCCAAGTCAAAATTCCAGTGGCATTTTTAGATAAATTGACAAGTTGTTTCTAAAATGTGTATGAAAATTAAAGGAACCTAATTAGCAAAAACAACTTTGAAAAAGAACAAAGTTCGAGGATTTATCTTATCTGTCTCCAGGACTTATTATTAAGACACAATAATCAAGATATTGTGGTACTGGTGGAGGGATAGATGCAGATAAACAGAAAAGAATAAAGAGTCCAGAAATAGATTTACATACATATAGTCATTGATTTTCAACAAAGATGCAAAAGCAATTCAAGGGTGGGAAGGATAGCTTTTAAAAAATGGTTTTAGTGCTTGCTTCAGCAACACATATACTAACAAGGACAAAGTGCAATTAAAAAAAATTAAATAACAATAAAAATGGTTTTACAGCAAGTAGATATCCATGTGCCAAAAAAGCAGGGGGCTCAGCATTCCTCTATGTCTTGAATTTTGAATCATATTCAAAAATTAACTCATAAATATTAAACCAAAATGTTAAACCTAAAACTATAAAGATTCTACATATGAAGGAGAAAAATCTCTGTGACTTTGGTTAGGCAAACATTTCTTAGATCAATACCAAAAGCATAAGGCATGGGAAAATCTAATAAACTAAACATCAGCATTAACAAGTTCTGCTCTTGGGGCGCCTGGGTGGCTCAGTGGGTTAAAGCCTCTGCCTTCGGCTCAGGTCATGATCCCAGGGTCCTGGGATCGAGCCCCGCATTGGGCTCTCTGCTCAGCGGGGAGCCTGCTTCCTCCTCTCTCTCTCTCTGCCACTTGTAATTTCTGTCTTTCAAATAAATGAATAAAATCTTTAAAAAAAAAACAAAAACAAACAAAAAAACAAGTTCTGCTCTTTGAGAACCCTGGTAAGACTAGGAAAAGAGAAGCCATTGCTGGGGGAAAAAAGGTGCAAATCATATATCTGATAATAACATCCAGAAGATATAAGAATGCTCACAGCTCGAGTAAAAACAAGAAAACTTAATTCAAAAAAAGGCAAGATTTGAACACACACCACTAGAGATGTACAGATGAAAAATAAGCACATGAGACGATGCTCAACATTATTAGCCATAACAGAAATGCAAACTAAAACTGCAGTGAAATACCACTATGTACCCCAAAAAATGACTAAACATAAAAAAAAGATGGGCCATACCAGGATATGGAGGAACTAGCACTGTCACACCCTACTGGTGGGAAAATAGTTTGGTTGTTTCTTAAAAAGTTAAACATACAACTACAATTTAACCCAGCCATTGCCAATTTAGGTATTTATCCAAGAGAAACTAAAGGATATATCCCTGCAGAGACTTGTATACAAGTGTTTGTAGTAGCCAGAAAGCAGAAACAACTGAAATGTCCATCAACAGGTGAAAAGATAAAGAAGCTATGCTCTAACACAATGGAGTACTACTCAGCATTAAAAACAATGAATTATTGGTAAGTGCAACAACATGGATGAATCTCAAAATAATTATGCTGTATTAAAGAGGCTGAGAGAGGGAGAAGGAGAGAGAGAGACAGGGCAAATACTGTATAATTCCATTTATATAAAATTCTAAAAAATGCAAATTAATCTATGATGACACAAATCAGATTAGTGGTCCCTTGGGGACTGGAAGGGTAAAAAGGGCAGGAGTGAGGAATTTCAAAGAGGCACAAGAAAACTTCCGGAGGTAATGAATATGTTTACTATGCTGATTGTAGTGATGGTTTCACAAGCTGAAGCATATCAAAATTTATCAAACTGTACACATTAAATAGTGCTTTGGTCAAATTCAACTCATTACTATGGGCAAAAATATTAAAATAATCAATTCTTGGGCACCTGGGTGGGTCAGTTGTTTAAGTGTCTGCCATCAGCTCAGGTCATGATCCCAGAGTCCTAGGATGGAGTCCTGCATCAGGCCCCCTGCTCAGCAGGGTGCTTGCTTCTCGCTTCTCCCTGTGCCTCTCCCGCCTGCTCATGTTCTCTCTCTTGCTTGTTCTTGCTCTCTCTCAAATAAATACAATATTAAAATACTAAATAAATAAATAAAATAATCCTCTGAAAAACTGAATTACTTGTTCAAGAGGGATATGCAAAAGCAATGAAATCAGTAATTCACATTCATAATATTTTTGATATATTGATGGTTGTTTGCAGGTTTTTGATGGGTTCTGGACAAGTGAACTACATCTAAGAAAAATATACTGGAAAATGAACAATCATACCTTGATTTGTGCAAAGGGTCTTTCATAACCTCCAACATAGAGGAGACCAACATTCTGAGGAAGTAACCCACAAAACAAAACAAAAACATATTATTTTGAAAATACTCTTCCTTATATAATCATCATAATTTGTATACCAAATAGATACTGTGAAAAAGCTATCTTTGCAGTTATTCTTGTCTTTTGCTCGAGATAGCTGAGGAATAATCCTTTTTTTAACTAATTTGGAAATAGGTTGTCACAAGAGGGTACTTCTCTTTTTTGTTTGTTTGTTTTTATCCAAGTATAATTAACATACAATGTTACATTAGTTTCCAGCATACAATGTAATGATTCAAGAAAAATTCTTACACTTCAGAAAATAGTAGTAAATGCTGCGAATGGAAACTTAGAAGTAGAATAGTCTAACATATTAGTAATTCTGGCAAAATTACTACATAGTATCTCTGGGAAAAAACTAAAAGAAGTAATGCATGTATTTAAAAATTTGTAAGGATTAAATTCAAGAAACACTCATTGTACACCTATACTATGTACTATAGGAGATAATACAAACCTAAATAACTCAGTCCCAAAAATATAAAGGAAAACCAGACACATAAATAAATAATGCTATCAAAAGGCGGTCTCTGATAAGGGCAACATATATGTATTTGCCACTGCAAAATAGTGGAGTAAAAGGTGCTTGCTATCAAGGGAGCTGGAAAAGTTCAAATAAGTGAGATTTGGTTCAGTTTTAAAGGGTGGGTAAGGCAAAGGGAGAAATTTAAACAAGTCATGAAAATGTAGAAGATCTGAGACAAAAAGTAGACAAGTATGGCTAGAATGAGGGATAATTTAGTTGAAGATGAAAACCCAAAGGAAGTTTGGAATAAACTACAAAGAATGTCAAATGCCATATCTTTCCTTTATAAGCAATATGAAGTCATATTTCTGTAAGATGTACTTAGTTCTTATTAAAAAAATACACATGAAAATAAAAAGCAAACCATACAGTGCATTAAAAAAAATAATAAGTTACCTTCTAGGAATCATCCTTCCCTTCCTATTTCCACTTAAAAGAGATCTATCATTCCTGACTGCATTAAACAATGTGAATGAAGAAACACCATCATTTGAACTGTGTTTGTGGAGCATATAGTGGTAAAGGGTATGAGAAGAACATAAAAATTCTTATGATTATCTCATTTTTCTTTTATCATAGATCATTTCTCAATGGACACTAACTCCTTTCTTAACCTTAGTGAACATAAAGAATATGAAAAAACTTTCATGTGTGGTGTAAGGAAGTGGTCCAATTTCATTTTTCTGCATGTGGCTGTCCAATTTTCCCAGCACCATTTATTGAAGAGGCTGTCTTTTTTCCATTGGACATTCTTTCCTGCTTTGTAGAAGATTAGTTGACCATAGAGTTGAGGGTCGATTTCTGGGCTCTCTATTCTGTTCCACTGATCTATGTGTCTGTTTTTGTGCCAGTACCATGCTGTCTTGATGATGACAGTTTTGTAATAGAGCTTGAAGTCCGGAATTGTGATGCCACCAACTTTAGCTTTCTTTTTCAATATTCCTTTGGCTATTCGAGGTCTTTTCTGGTTCCATATAAATTTTAGGATTTTTTTTTTAAAGATTTTATTTATTTATTTGACAGAGAGAGAGATCACAAGTAGGCAGAGAGGCAGGCAGAGAGAGAGGAGGAAGCAGGCTCCCCGCAGAGCAGAGAGCCCGATGCGGGGCTCGATCCCAGGACCTTGAGATCATGACCCAAGCTGAAGGCAGCGGCCCAATCCACTGAGCCACCCAGGCGCCCCTAAATTTTAGGATTATTTGTTCTATTTTTTTTTGAAAAAAATGGATGGTATTTTGATAGGGATTGCATTAAATGTATAGATTGCTTTAGGTAGCATAGACATTTTCAAAATATTTATTCTTCCAATCCAGGAGCATGGAACATTTTTCCATTTCTTTGTGTCTTCCTCAATTTCTTTCATGAGTACTTTATAATTTTCTGCATATAGATTCTTAGCCTCTTTGGTTAGGTTTATTCCTAGGTATCTTATAGCACACACGAAAATAGACTCCAAATGGATGAAGGACCTCAATGTGAGAAAGGAATCCATCAAAATCCTTGAGGAGAACGCAGGCAGCAACCTCTTCGACCTCAGCTGCAGCAACATCTTCCTAGGAACAATGGCAAAGGCAAGGGAAGCAAGGGCAAAAATGAACTATTGCGATTTCATCAAGATCAAAAGCTTTTGCACAGCAAAGGAAACAGTTCACAAAACCAAAAGACAACTGACAGAATGGGAGAAGATATTTGCAAACGACATATCAGATAAAGGGCTAGTATCCAAAATCTATAAGGAACTTAGCAAACTCAACACCCAAAGAACAAACAATCCAATCAAGAAATGGGCAGAGGACATGAACAGACATTTCTGCAAAGAAGACATCCAGATGGCCAACAGACACATGAAAAAGTGCTCCACGTCACTCGGCATCAGGGAAATACAAATCAAAACCACAATGAGATATCACCTCACACCAGTCAGAATGGCTAAAATTAACAAGTCAGGAAATGACAGATGCTGGCGAGGATGCGGAGAAAGGGGAACCCTCCTCCACTGTTGGTGGGAATGCAAGCTGGTGCAACCACTCTGGAAAACAGCATGGAGGTTCCTCAAAATGTTGAAAATAGAACTACCCTAGGACCCAGCAATTGCACTACTGGGTATTTACCCTAAAGATACAAACATAGTGATCCGAAGGGGCACGTGTACCCGAATGTTTATAGCAGCAATGTCTACAATAGCCAAACTATGGAAAGAACCTAGATGTCCATCAACAGATGAATGGATAAAGAAGAGGTGGTATATATACACAATGGAATACTATGCAGCCATCAAAAGAAATGAAATCTTGCCATTTGCGACGATGTGGATGGAACTAGAGGGTATCATGCTTAGTGAAATAAGTCAATCAGAGAAAGACAACTATCATATGATCTCCCTGATATGAGGACATGGAGAAGCAACATCGGGGGTTAGGGGGATAGGAGAAGAATAAATGAAACAAGATGGGATTGGGAGGGAGACAAACCATAAATAACTCTTAATCTCACAAAACAAACTGGGGGTTGATGGGGGGAGGTGGGGTTGGGAGAGGGGGAGGGGGTTATGGACATTGGGAGGTTATGTGCTATCGTGAGTGCTGTGGAGTGTGTAAACCTGGTGATTCACAGACCTGTACCGCTGGGGATAAAAATACATTATATGTTTATATAAAAAAAAAATTGGAAGGGGAGGTGAACCATAAGAGACTATAGACTCTGAAAAACAACCTGAGGGTTTTGAAGGGTCAGGGGTGGGAGTTTGGGGGAATAGGTGGTGGGTAATAGGGAGGGCACATTTTGCATGGAGCACTGGGTGTTGTGCAAAAACAATGAATACTGTTACGCTGAAAAAATAAATAAATTAAAGAAAAGTGGAAAAAAAAGAGAATACAACAAAGAAAAAAAAAGAATATGAAAAAACTTTGCCTATACTCCTTGCCTACAGGAACCAGGCCAAAACACATCTCCTCAGAGTCTAGTAATGAAAATTGATAGCATTTTACAGCAGGTAAAAAAAATGATCTAAAAGATGACTCTATAATTCTATTGCATGAATCTGAAAATGAAACACTGAGTAGTATTTAAAGTGAACAAAAGACCATGAACTCAAAAGAATCTTATGGAAATTTCTCAGGATACCATATTGATCTAATCATAAAAAATCAGAACACAAGATTATCGCAACCCTCCGTTTAAATTTATAGTGAGTGACTTCAAAAATTCTACTTCAGTAATTCCAGGATATGAATTTCTTCATATTTTAACTTCTCTGAAAACTGGATGCTTCTGATATTCTACGATATCTTATAATCACTGTTTCCATTGACTCAGTCTAGGAAGACTAAGAAAGCACACTCTCAAAGCACCTTAGATTTTATGAAACAAGGTAGATAGACAGTCAATCTCCCAGGAAAATTCTCTGCTCCTCGACATTCTTTAAAGGCTCATAAAGCATTAAAAGCTACTGAAAGAATGTTAATAGCTGATGAACGCAATCTTGATCGAACCAGGTTAGCAAAAAGCTACTTAATTTTGGAATATAAATGGTACTTGCAGTAATTCATTTTAGCATGGTGTTGAAGGTCATAAACAGGACTAAAGGCATTTGTTCACCTAATGTAAATAGAAAGCATAGGCAATTTCTCTAAACCTCAACTGTGAAATGGAGAATTTCTTAGTCATCAATTAACATATAAGAAATTAAATCTCACAAATTATTGCCAGTACAATTTAATGTTAGTTATATATAGCAGTGGTAATTTATTTCCTATATAACAAATGTTCACAAAAACCTTAATAAACCCCCTTCAGAAGTAAGAATAGTCACTGTTCATACAAATAAAGATGCTAGAGAAAGAAGGGAATAAAAGCTGGCTGACATTTAAAAATCAATATGCTTCTAATTACTATGCATATGAATTTCAGGAAGCTTGCCAATATACCATTTAGTGTGCCCCTCTTCCTCCAACTTGCCTAACAGCTACCTTTCCTTAAACAAGAAATTTCTTTAATATATCAATTACATAGCATATACATGTTTCACTTTTTAAATACTGTTCTTTCTCATTCATATACCTATTATTACTTACCACAGATTATATTACCACCATCAACTGGGTGGGTTTTAATATGTACCATAATCTAAATGCACAAAACAATTAATACTCTGAAAACACTTTTAAGATGGGACATTTCTTTAACCATTTTTACATTTCAAAAAATTATTTTACCAAATTGTATACATAATTGTTGTCAAATAATAGACCATTTTATGGTGACAGGGTACTTGCATATAATAAAGCAATCACACGTTTTAAATCCCCAGAGTAGGGCATTAATTCAGCACTGATAAGTACATTCATATGTATATGTTAAAATAGAAAACCTGACTCATTTAGTACTAGATAATTGTTTTGCCCTTAAGTTACATGAACATTAACATAACCTTTATACAAATGCTAGCAACTCCTAAAATATTTGCTTGTAACTAAATACTTCTGTGGTGTGGCTATCAAAGAGGGAAATAGCAGGGCACCTGGGTGGCTCAGTTGGTCAAACATCTGACTCTTGATCTCAGGGTCATGAATTTAATCCCCAGTTAGGCTCCAGGCTGAGGACAGAGCCTACTTAAGGGGAAAAAAAAGAGGAAAGTAGCAATAAGACAACAATCAGCAGTAAGAGAGCAATAAGGCATGTGGGCAGGAGAATCAGGGATGGACCTATTAAGAGTTTTTGGTGATAATGGACATCCCTGCCGTGTTCCTGACCTTAATGGAAAAGCTTTCAGTTTTTCTCCATTGAGAATGATATTTGCGGTGGGTTTTTCATAGATGGCTTTGATAATATTGAGGTATGTGCCCTCTATCCCTACACTTTGAAGAGTTTTGATCAGGAAGGGATGCTGTACTTTGTCAAATGCTTTTTCAGCATCTATTGAGAGTATCATATCGTTCTTGTTCTTTCTTTTATTAATGTGTTCTATCACATTGATTGATTTGCGGATGTTGAACCAACCCTGCAGCCCTGGAATAAATCCCACTTGATCGTGGTGAATAATCCTTTTAATGTACTGTTGAATCCTATTGGCTAGTATTTTGGCGAGAATTTTTGCGTCTGTGTTCATCAAGGATATTGGTCTGTAGTTCTCTTTTTTGGTGGGATCCTTGTCTGGTTTTGGGATCAAGGTGATGCTGGCCTCATAGAATGAGTTTGGAAGTTTTCCTTCCATTTCTATTTTTTGGAACAGTTTCAGGAGAATAGGAATGAGTTCTTCTTTAAATGTTTGGTAGAATTCCCCTGGGAAGCCGTCTGGCCCTGGGCTTTTGTTTGTTTGGAGATTTTTGATGACTGTTTCAATCTCCTTACTGGTTATGGGCCTGTTCAGGTTTTCTATTATCACCACTGCTATTCAACATAGTATTAGAAGTCCTAGCCTCAGCAATCAGACAACAAAAAGAAATTAAAGGCATCCAAATTGGTAAAGAAGAAGTCAAACTATCACTCTTCGCAGATGATATGATACTATATGTGGAAAACCCAAAAGACTCCACTCCAAAACTGCTAGAATTTGTACAGGAATTCAGTAAAGTGTCAGGATATAAAATCAATGCACAGAAATCAGTTGCATTTCTGTACACCAACAACAAGACTGAAGAAAGAGAAATTAAGGAGTCAATCCCATTCACAATTGTACCCAAAACTATAAGATACCTAGGAATAAACCTAACCAAAGAGACTAAGAATCTATACACAGAAAATTATAAAGTACTCATGAAAGAAATTGAGGAAGACACAAAAAAATGGAAAAATGTTCCATGCTCCTGGATTGGAAGAATAAATATTGTGACAATGTCTATGCTACCTAAAGCAATCTACACATTTAATGCAATCCCTATCAAAATACCATCCATTTTTTTCAAAGAAATGGAACAAATAATCCTAAAATTTATATGGAACCAGAAAAGACCTCGAATAGCCAAAGGAATATTGAAGAACAAAGTCAAAGTTGGTGGCATCACAATTCCGGACTTCAAGCTCTATTACAAAGCTGTCATCATCAAGACAGCATGGTACTGGCACAAAAACAGACACATAGACCAGTGGAACAGAATAGAGAGCCCAGAAATCGACCCTCAACTCTATGGTCAACTAATCTTCGACAAAGCAGGAAAGAATGTCCAATGGAAAAAAGACAGCCTCTTCAATAAATGGTGCTGGGAAAATTGGACAGCCACATGCAGAAAAATGAAATTGGACCACTTCCTTACACCACACACGAAAATAGACTCCAAATGGATGAAGGACCTCAATGTGAGAAAGGAATCCATCAAAATCCTTGAGGAGAACGCAGGCAGCAACCTCTTCGACCTCAGCCGCAGCAACATCTTCCTAGGAACAACGGCAAAGGCAAGGGAAGCAAGGGCGAAAATGAACTATCGGGATTTCATCAAGATCAAAAGCTTTTGCACAGCAAAGGAAACAGTTAACAAAACCAAAAGACAGCTGACAGAATGGGAGAAGATATTTGCAA
Organism: Meles meles; assembly: GCF_922984935.1. Lineage (NCBI taxonomy): Eukaryota > Metazoa > Chordata > Mammalia > Carnivora > Mustelidae > Meles > Meles meles. The sequence continues at coordinate 158,554 of NW_025721234.1, read as the reverse complement.
ATGACATATCAGATAAAGGGCTAGTATCCAAAATCTATAAGGAACTTAGCAAACTCAACACCCAAAGAACAAACAATCCAATCAAGAAATGGGCAGAGGACATGAACAGACATTTCTGCAAAGAAGACATCCAGATGGCCAACAGACACATGAAAAAGTGCTCCACGTCACTCGGCATCAGGGAAATACAAATCAAAACCACAATGAGATATCACCTCACACCAGTCAGAATGGCTAAAATTAACAAGTCAGGAAATGACAGATGCTGGCGAGGATGTGGAGAAAGGGGAACCCTCCTCCACTGTTGGTGGGAATGCAAGCTGGTGCAACCACTCTGGAAAACAGCATGGAGGTTCCTCAAAATGTTGAAAATAGAACTACCCTATGACCCAGCAATTGCACTACTGGGTATTTACCCTAAAGATACAAACATAGTGATCCGAAGGGGCACGTGTACCCGAATGTTTATAGCAGCAATGTCTACAATAGCCAGACTATGGAAAGAACCTAGATGTCCATCAACAGATGAATGGATCAAGAAGAGGTGGTATATATACACAATGGAATACTATGCAGCCATCAAAAGAAATGAAATATTGCCATTTGCGACGATGTGGATGGAACTAGAGCGTATCATGCTTAGTGAAATAAGTCAATCGGAGAAAGACAACTATCATATGATCTCCCTGATATGAGGACATGGAGAAGCAACATGGGGGGGTAGGGGGATAGGAGAAGAATAAATGAAACAAGATGGGATTGGGAGGGAGACAAACCATAAATGACTCTTAATCTCACAAAACAAACTGGGGGTTGCTGGGGGGAGGTGGGATTAGGAGAGGGGGAGCGGGCTATGGACATTGGGGAGGGGAGGCGAACCATAAGAGACTATGGACTCTGAAAAACAACCTGAGGGTTTTGAAGGGTCAGGGGTGGGAGGTTGGGGGAACAGGTGGTGGGTGATGGGGAGGGCACGTTTTGCATGGAGCACTGGGTGTTGTGCAAAAAGAATGAATACTGTTACGCTGAAAAAAAAAATAAATAAAAAGGGAAAAAAAAAAAGAGTTTTTGGAAAGGTAAACACAGGTAAGACTAAAATGTTCATTTTTCTTCAAATTCCCAAATACAATATTAACAAATACCTATCCTGGAAAGAATGCCATAAAGTTATTTCTAGAAAAGTTTCTCACATAAAGGAAAAATAAAACTTGTCAGGTAATAAAATGAACATTATTTAAAAGGACCTCATTCACCATAATCTAATGATATATCAGATATTTTAAAAAGTTTTAAAAGGAAACTGAGTCTATAATTGCTTCAAATCAAAAATTTAAAAAAGGAAAGGGAATCTTTTTAAAATAAAAATAAGCTAAATAACTCAAAATTGACTACTTGGTCTATAGTCCATAATTACAATACTTGCTAATAGATATGTCTTTCAACTGCAATAAAATATCCTGGGGGAAAAAAAAAGCACATCTTGTTTGTTTATTTGTTTTTAAGACAGAAAGCATGAACATCAAAGCAGAGCAGTGGTTGGGGGGTGGGCAGAGGGAGAGGGAGAGAAAGGATCTTAAGCAGGCTTCAAGCCCAGTACAGATCATGACCTGAGTCGAAGTCAAGAGTCAGTTGCTTGGGGCACCTGGGTGGCTCAGTGGGTTAAAGCCTCTGCCTTCGGCTTGGGTTATGATCCCAGGGTCCTGGGATCGAGCCCCACATCAGGCTCTCTGCTCCACAGGGAGCCTGCTTCCTCCTCTCTCTCTGCCTGCCTCTCTGCCTAGTTGTGATTTCTCTCTGTCAAATAAATAAAATATTAAAAAAAAAAGAAAGAGTCAGTTGCTTAACAGACTTTGCTACTAAGGTGCCCCAAAATTTACAGTATCTTTAAAGCTGATTTACATAAAATCCTACTTCTCAGAGAAACTGCATCTGATATATCAACTACTAGGGAAAATGAGAATGCAAACACAAGAATTCAGTTAGAAGTCAAGAACATAAAAATTACCAGAAAATCTCCATGTTTAAAATGATAGAAATACATCAATAAGTAACTTATAGAGCAGAAAGGACATCCCAAAGGAACATATCAAATATTTTAAACTAGATAACAAAATAACAATATATCAAAACTTGTTAGATATAGCTAAATCCAACTTAGACAAAAACTTATAAACTAAATTGTATATGTCAAAAAAGAAATGTTGAAAATCAGTGAGTTAGCAACCACCTCAAGAAATTAGAAAAATACCACTAAATTAAACCCAAAGAAAATAGAACAAAATAAGATGAAATTCATGAATAGAAAATATACACTAGATAGGACTGAAAGATTAAAAATGGTTTCTTCTAAAAGAATAATTAAATTGATAAATCCCTAATGAGACTGACAAATAAAAGACAAAGCACAAACAGTATCAGGAATAACACAGAGAACACAGCCTACACATACTAAAAAATAAGAGGATATCATAAACCCCCTTACACCAAGTTTGAAACCTGAGACTAGAAAAACTTCCAGAAAAATACAGTGAACTAAAACTGACCTAAGAAAAAACAGAGTATCTTACTTGTCCTACTGTAAAAATTTTTAACAATCTCCCCAAAGAAAGCAAAATGTCTAGATGGATTCTTCAGCAAATTCTACCAAACATTTAAGAGAAAATTAATTGTAATCATATACAAATTTTTCCAGAAAACAGAAGGAATATTTGTATTTTAACAAGTCAGCATAACTCTGACACTCAGATATGAAAAAGCAATGTTGATCAAGAAAGAATGAAAAGACAATCAAGAGACCAGGGAAAAATGTTTGCAAGAGCACTTTTACTCAAAATATTAAAGAATTCTTAAAATCTCAACAATAAGAAAACAAGCAATCTAATTAAAAAATGGCCAAAGACCTAAACAGACATCTCGCTAAGGATATACATGGCAAGTAAGCATAAAAAAAGATGTTCAGGGGTGCCTGGGTGGCTCAGTGGGTTGAGCCTATGCCTTCGGCTCAGGTCATGATCTCAGGGTTCTGGGTTTGAGTCCCGCATCGGGCTCTCTGCTCAGCAGGGAGCCTGCTTCTCCCCTCTCTCTCTGCCTGCCTCTTTGCCTGCTTGTGATCTCTCTCTCTCTCTCTGTGTCAAATAAATAAATAAAATCTTAAAAAAAAAAGATGCTCAACATCACAAGTCACTAGGGAAATGAATATTCAAATGAGATACCACTATACACCTATCAGAATGACCAAATCCAAAACACTGATACCAAAGAATGTTAGTGAGAATGTGGAGCAACAAGACCTGTCATTCATTACTGGTAGAAATATAAAATGTAGAAGAACAGTTTGGCAGTTTCTTATAAAACTAAACATATTCTTACCATATGATCCAGCATCACACTCCTTGATCACCCAAATGAGTGAAAAACTTATATCTACCTAAAAAACCTAAGAGCTAGGTAATAATAACAGAAGAAACTATGTGCTGAAAGGGAGGGGATGGAATATATGGAACTCTCTATTTTCTGCCCAAATATCTGGAAACCTAAAACCGTTCTAAAAAATTTTCTTAAAAAATGCAATGTTGATAGTACAAAAAAGGAACTGTATAGGTCAACTTCTCTCATGAACAAAAATGCAAAAAGGAGGAAGTAAGGAAGGGAAGCCCTAAATAAATGAAATGAGAGAATGTATCATGTTCATGGATAGGAAATCTCAATGTTGAGTATACTTAATGCAATGTTAATAATCCTGACAGAATCTGAGAAACTTAATAAGCTCATTATAAAATATAGATGGGAAAGCAAAAGAACAAAAATATCAAAGATTCTCTCCTAAAGAAGAACATAGTGAGGAGACTAAGTCCATTAGCTACCACAATTTCTTCCTATTCTTACAAAGCTAAGCATTAAAGAAAATGTGGGATTAGCATGGGGCAGGCAAAAATACCAGTGGAATATAACAGAGAATCTAGAAAAAGACCTACACATAAACAAACACTTGATTTACTAAAGGTGGCATTGCGGGGTGGTAGGAAAAAAACATTCCATGTGTTGGAAGGAAAACAAACCTGAGTAAATTCCTCTTTAACTTTAATGTCACAAAAAATATTGGTAAATCATATTATATAAAAATTTCAACAAACCATCAGGGCAAAAATAGTATAAAGAAAGTCAAAAGATACCTGAAAAACTGTGAGAAAACATTTACATTTGCAGTATACACTACAGAGAAGAAACCAATAATTCTATTATTAAAAAACTCAAAAACTGAAAGGGAAAAGGGCCCAAAACCTGTTGGAACAATGAGAACAAGACATAAAAAGGCAATACACACACACACACACACACACACACACACACACACACATGCCAAAAAAAAAGGACATTAAAAATATACAAAAATATTTTAACTTACTTGTAATTAGAGAAATACATACTAAAATAGCACTGAGATACCATTTCCAACCTATCAGACTGGCAAAAATTGAAACATATGGAGAATGTATTCTGTTGGCTAGCCTGGGGGAAACAAAAGTTCTCATACACTGTTGTTGAAAAAGCAAAGTGGGACAGTGGTCATGGAGGGAAACTTGACAATATCTAACAAAACCACATATGCACTTAGCTTTTGACCTAATAATCTCTCTTCTAACAATATGCCTTGAAAATACACCTCCAAAAATGCAGAAATACACATGTACAAGGCCATTCACTGCACACTATTGGTATGCAAAATATTGGAACAACCTAAGTACACAGCAGAGTAGGTAAATAAGTCACAGTAAATCCACACAATGGAGTAACATGTACTGTAAAAAATAATGAGGAAGATCTCTAATTACTGATAGGAAGCAATTTCTAAGATATGCTTACTGTTAAGTAAAAAGGATATACAGTATGTTACTCTTTTTGTTTTAAGACTTTATTTGAGAGAGAAAGTGTGCAAGTGGGGAGAGGGGCAAAGGGAGAGAAAAAGGGAAAGAAGCAGACTGCACAGAGCACAGAACCTGACATGGGGCTGGATCTCAGGATTCTGAGATTAAGACCTGAGTTGAAATCAAGAATTGGACACTTAACTGACTGAGCCACCCAGATGCCCCTGTAGTATGTTATTCTTAATGTAAAAAAGAAAAAGTATTAGAAAATATTCATGTAACTGTTCATTTGTGCAAAAAGATTTCAGGAAAACTAAAACAGAAACTTTAAAAGTTGTCTTCATTTAGGGGGTAGGTATTATAGTGAATGAAGAAGGATAATTTTATGAGAATACTTTTTTGTGAAGTCATGACTAATATATATTTTTTAAGATTTATTTATTTATTTGAGAGAGAGAGAGAGAGGGAGAGAGCATGAGCATGGGGAAGGGTAGAGAGAGAAACAGACTTCCTGCTGAGCAGGGAGCCCAATGCAGGGGCTCAATTCCAGGATTCTGGGATCATGACCTGAGCTGAAGGCAGATGCTTAACAGACTGAGCCACCCAGGTGCCCCAAGTCATGACTATTATAACCATGATAATGTTTCATATACCAAATAAGTAAACAAATAAGTAAACAATCAAAATCAACCAGAATGTTGAGGGAAACCAAAATAAAATAAAAATAACTGTATTACAAATAAATAACATCCCATGTTAAGGGGGATGGGAATGAAAAAGATCTTAAAGTAAGTTTAGAAACAGTATTTTGACTATATTCCACTGTACACAAATATAGCCCTTGAGCTAGTAAACTTGTTTCTCATGGGGATATGGGTTAGTAATTCTAAATATGTTATATGTATACTAGGATTTAACAAACAAGTAAATACACCATGGATAAGGAGATGCAGGTTTCTCCCTGTACAAAGAGTTATACATAAGCAAAGGAGAAAAGCTAGAATTGACATTATGATGCTGGATTAGAGTCAGAAGTATTAGCAGGAATTCATAGCTTTTAATATATTCACAGATGGATAAAGAAATAAATATAAATGTGTGTGTAGGTGCATGTTAGTATATGATACATTCCTAGTTCTGACAACTGAGAGGGCCTATAATGACACTAAGCACTGAGGATCTAGGTTTTTTCTACCATTCACCACACACACACACACACACACACACACACACACACACACACACACACATTACACACTACACACTACACACAGAGTGGGGTCCTTGGAGAATTGGCTGATTCCTGGACTGCAGGAGGGAAAATATAAGAAGAACCTGGAACATCTATGGAACTAGAAAGTAAAGAAATGCTGAAAAATAATGAGAGACTGTCAAAAAGACACAAGCCAAACTGAAGAAGTTCTTAACGACCAAAGCCAAAAGAGCAACATAAAATGAGAGTCCTGGATTATAATCCATAGAGTAAAGTATTCTTAAATCCTTACTGATATAAACAAACATATGAGGAAGAGGGCACAGTTCTTCTTTAGACTAAAATTCCCACTGACAGACTAAAAAAGAATGAGGGAAATTGAAATTCACCATTATTTGGAATATTCACCAAATCAAAACTGAAAAACACCACAGTGATGATTGTTGCAGGCAAAAGCCAATGAAAGATGTTAGAACTAGAAGATGAAAATTTGATGAGAGACCTGATATTTGAATAGTCTCAAAGCTTCCTCTGCAGAAAACAATTATTAATTACAAAGAAAATATAGCAACTTTAGTGAAACCCAACTAAGTAATCAAATCTGACATCACAGTAGTAAGATTTATCAACATGCCCTTCCCTTCTCCAACACCATAAAACACACTGAGAAAGACAAAATATCACTTTCATGGTGTTCCTGCCAAAAGTACAGAAAAAGATCAAACTAAGGGACAACACTTGACCAGTATTTTCCAAAAAGTGTCAAGATCATGAAAAAAAAATGAGATATTGCCACAGATTTGGTTAAAGAGACATGAAAACTAGATGCAATGTGGAATCCTGGATGAGAAAAAGAAGATTAGTGAGGAAACTGACAAAATTACATTAAGGAATGTAGTTAAGTTCATTGTGTTGTACTAACATTTATTTCTTGATGTTGACAATAGGGGAAAACAATGTGAGAGATATACAGGAATACTCTGCACTATTTTTGGAACTTTTCTATATGTCTAAAATCATTTTAAAATAAAAAAAAAATTAAAAACATGCCATGAGACAACATGGATGGACCTGGAGGGTAATACACTAAATGAGTTAGAGAGAGAATGATTTGATTCATATGATTTCACTTATATGCAGAATCTAAATGGGTGATGGTGTATTAAGGAGGGCACTTGTTATTCTAGTGAGCACCAGTGTTATATGTAAAGGATGGGTCTTTAACTTCTACTTCTGAAGCTAATACTACAATATGTTAACTAACTGGAATTTTTTAAAAAGATTTTATTTATTTAGTTGACAGAGATTACAAGTAGACAGAGAGGCAAAGAAGCAGGCTCCCTGCTGAGCAGAGAGCCCAAGGTGGGTCTCCATCCCAGGACCCTGGGATCATGACCTGAGCTGAAGGCAGAGGCTTTAACCCACTAGGCCACCCAGGCACCCCAACTAACTGGAATTTAAATAAAAACTTGAAACAACAAATTTAATTAAAATAGAATTTAAGGGGTGCCTGGGTGGCTCAGTGGGTTAAAGCCTCTGCCTTCGGCTCAGTTCACGATCCCAGGGTCCTGGGATCGAGCCCCGCATCGGGTTCTCTGCTCAGCAGGGAGCCTGTTTCCTCCCCTCTCTCTCTCTGCCTGCCTCTCTGCCTACTTGAAATCTCTGTCTGTCAAATAAATAAATAAAATCTTAAAAAAAATAAATAAAATAAAATTTAAAAACAAACAAAACAGATTCTTAAATACAGAAAGCAAACTGATCGTTGCCACAAGGGAGTCAGATAGGGGAATGGACAAAATAAATGAAGGAGATTTAGAGGTACAAACTTCCAGTTACAAATAAGTCATAGAGATGAAAAGTACAGCATAGGGAATATAGTCATTAATACTGTAATAATGTTGTATGGTGATTATACTTACTGTGGTGAGCACTGAGTAATATGTAGAATTGTTGAATCAGTTATGTTGTATACCTGAAATTAATATAACATTGTCCACTATAGTTGAAAGAAAGAAAGAAAGAAAGAAAGAAAGAAAGAAAGAAAGAAAGAAAGAAAGGCTGCCCCCCATACCACACCAAAAAGTTAATTCAAAATAGATTGAAGAACTGAATGTAAGACCTGGAACAATTAAACTCCCAGAAGAAAATATAAAAGCCCCTTGGCATCAGTGTTAGCAATGATTTTTTGACACCAAAATCAAAGACAACAAAAGCAAAAATAAACAAGTGGAACTACATCAAATTGAAAAGCTTCTGCACAGCAAAGGGAACAATAAACAAAATGAAAAGAGAACCTACAGAACAGGAGAAAATAATTTGCAAATTAAATGTCTGATAAGTGGTTAATAACCAAAATATAAATAAAGAACTCATAACAATTCAACAGCCACACAAATCCAATTAAAATAGGAGCAGAGGAAGTAAAAGACATATGGACAGCCAACAGGTACAAGGAAAGGTACTCAACATCACCATCAGGAAAATGAAAATCAAAACCACAATGAGATATTACCTTACATCTGTTAGAATGGCTATTATTAAAAAACAAAAACAAAAACCAAACCCTAAAACAAGAAATAACAAATGATATGGAGAATGCAAAGAAAAGACAACCCTTGTATACTATTGGTGGGAATGTAAAATACTACAGCCATTATGGAAAACAGGATGGCGGTTCCTCAAAATATTAAAAGTAGAACTACCATAAGATCCAGCAATTCTACTTCTGGGTATATATCTGAAAGAAATGAAATCTCTTTATTTACAATAGTCAAGACATGGGAACAACCTAAGTGCCCATCAGTGGATGAATGGATAAAGAAAATGTGTCATACATACAAAATGGAGTATTAGTCAATCATTACAAAAAGAAGGAAATCCTGTCAACTGCAACACCACAAATCTCAAGGACATTATGCTAAATGAAGTAAGTCATCCAGAGAAGACAAATACTATATGATCTCACTTATACATAGAATCTAAAAAAAAAAAAAAAAAAAAAAAAGCTAAACTCACAGAAACGGAGAACAGACAGAGTCACTACCAGAGATGGGAGTTGGGGGAAATGGATGAGGGTAGCTAAAGTTACAAACTTCCAGTTATAAGGTAAATAAGTTCTGCAGATGTGATGTACAGCATGGGGACTATAGTTAATAATACTGTATTATGTATATTTGAAGTTTGCTAAAATAGTAGATCTATAAGTCCTTATCACAAGAAAGAAAATTTTGTAACTAGGTGAGGTGATGGCTGTTAACTGAAATATACACATATCAAATCATTATGCTGTACACCTTAAACTAATACAATGTTGTATGTCAATAATATCTCAAAATTAGGAAGAGGAGAAATGCTAACTTAAAAAAAAAAGAGACATTATTAAGAGACTGAAAGAAGCCACTGAAAAGAAGAAATTTCTAACACCCAATTTAAGTATATACACATCAGACATGTATATGTGCATGTGTACCTAAATACACATACAAGTATGTTTGACTATTATAGGTAATGACCCCAAACTGCCATCTATGCAAATGCCTTTATATAATATGGTGTTTTATAGGGAGAGAGAGCAATGAAAAAGAATGAATTTGCCCACATCATCGATAAATTTCAATATCATGACACTAAGCAAAAGCAGCCAAACCTAAAAGAACATAAGGTTTCATTTATGTAAGGCTCAAAAACAGGCAAAACCAAACTGTGCAGTTTAGAGATTCATACTTAAGTAGTAAAAGTATACAGAAGAGCAAGGGAGTAAATCTGGAAAGTGGTTATCTTTGGTGGGAGGGAAAAGTTTGTGAATGAGAAAGAGCATGCTGGAGGCATCTAGTTTGCCAGAAAATATTTTCTTTCTTGTCCTGGGTAGTGGTTAAGTGTGTATTGGTTACATAAAATTTCATAAAACTGTACATTTATTTGTTTTATGTACTTTTCTGTATAATATAAGGTCTTAATAGAAAAAGCACAAAGAAAAAACAACAAAATAATCAGTAAGAGAGTGACTCCTAAATGAGGGGTAGAGCATTAATTCACAAATTAACATATTTTAATATTCCTGTATAAATAGATGAGTATTTTAAGAGATGAACTCCTAGGGGCGCCTGGGTGGCTCAGTGGGTTAAAGCCTCTGCCTTCGGCTCAGGTCATGATCCCGGGGTCCTGGGATTGAGCCCCACTTTCTGCTCTGCGGGGAGCCTGCTTCCTCCTCTCTCTCTCTGCCTGCCTCTCTGCCTACTTGAGATCTCTGTCTGTCAAATAAATACATAAACAATCTTAAAAAAAAGAGAGAGAGATGAGCTCCTAGAGAATCCAAAAGTCACTCATCTCTTCCTTCAGACTGGAGCTATATATTCTATGGCATAAATATAATTTGAAAACAGAACTTATATACCTGGGCATAATGGTATTTTAAAACTGAAGAAAAGAAATAGAACTGATAAAAAATATTTAGACAAATTTTCCACTCCCAGCCAAGACAGAGTCAGGAGAACTGAACTAGGTGCTACTCCCACTAAACAACTAAATACACAAAGTTACACAATGTTTTTCAGAAGTTGGACAAGAAACAGCACAGGTCAGTAATACCTGAAAGAAAGGAAAACAAACCAAATCATTCCCACCTCTGCCCCAGCTTACTACCTGGAGTTTTCATTACCGCAGGGCAAAAAAGGGAAAATCCAAGCCTATAAAACCTGAAGTATTTACTATGTGTTCCTTTAGACAAAAAAACTGTCAACTCCTAAAGAAATGAAAGTAAATGTCCACAGAAAGACTTGTATTCAACTTTCATAGGAGCTTTGTTCCTAATAGCCAAAAACTAGAATCATTTCAAATGCCCATCAAAAGATGAATGGATAAATTGTGATGTACCTATTACTAAAACACTACTCAGCAATAAAAAGAAATGGTCTATTGGTATATGTTAACAACACGGATGAATTCTTTAATATTGAAAGAAGTGTGGAGAGCAAGTTATATGCTTCCATTTGTATAATATTCTAGAATATAAATTCTCAATAGCAAGCAGATCCGTGGTTGCCAAAGAAGGGTGTGAGAGGAAGGAGAGATTAGAAAGAACAGGAGGGAATTCTGGAGGGTGTTGGAAATGTTCATCATCTTATCCTGGGAGTGATGATTTCACACATAAAAACCAATCTAATTGCACACTTTAACTGTGTGCAGTTTATTGTATCAATTACTTCTTGATAAAGCTGTAAAAAATGTACAAACTTCACCTTCCAAATTTTGTTAAATATATTTAAAAAATAAAGGCTACAACAGTTTGCAGTCCATATATCAAACTGAGCCTACAAATAATTCTTAATTGATCCACCCTGATCATTCTAAATGAATAGATTTGTTACTTGAAGAACTGCTTGTGTGAACATGAAGCAGAATAGTTTGAAAGTGGATTTTAACAGGGAAATCATTACAAACATAAAGCTTCCTGCCTAATTTGTTATCTAATGATCCTAAACATTATTCTGTGGCTTACTTCTACCTACAAAACAAGAGATGGGAGAATGATGTATGCAGGAATTAACCTCAAATCTAAACATCTGAAATCATCTGAATCATCATCATATCCATACATGTTCATCTCCTTGACAATGACACCATGACAGACATTATGTGTTGTTATGTGTTGTTAAAAGATTAAATGGAATAAAATCTTCATTTCCTGTACTGGCAAATTCTAAATCATATTTTTTTTTCCTTCTGTTTTTGTTGTATTAGCTTCCCCTGTATACTTTGGACAAGAATTTGACCGTGAGGTCCTTGTTTTCCCCTGGGAAAATGTAGGAATATTATGTTAAGAAGCCATTTCTGCAGGAAAAGAAGTATAGAAGATCCTCTGGAGAGTAGAAACAGAGAAATTTAAGCTGAGTGGATATAATTCACAATTCAATTTTTTCAGTCTAAATTATATCATCATGTCACATGTTAATAGCTATTTCAATAATAGCTATGATCAATCAAAGAGAAAAATGTTGTTGTTTTTTTAAATCACAGACCCCAAAATGACTGAGATTGTTATATTTCACAATGAAAAGAATTACTGCAAATCTGAATTTCAGCTTCATTGAGCTCGTTACAAAATGCTGACTGACACATGAACTATAATGAAAAATACAGAGAACCGCCTAAGTATTTCATTGATAGAATACATATTAAATTGGTCTTCTCTCTGCTATTAAGTTTAATCTGAATATTCCCCTAGTAAATATAATATATTTTATATATTAAAACATGGATTATAATAGGTAAACAATTATATTTTTTCATTGCTAGCCATGTACTAGCAATCTTTATTATTATTAAAGTAATTAATTTTATCTTTTTCATGACTATAAAAATGAATCAGCATATTTGAGTTAGCTCAATAGATAGTTCCTCCTTAATTCATCAGTATGTTTTTGCTCCATACAGAGTAACTACTGACTGGTAGTAGTTCGTAGACCCCTTGAAGGAATTTATTACCAGCTGAATAGCTTATGTAAAAGAATCTGAACTATCACAGTCCATTTTATCTTTTATTTTGATATCTGTTCCAAACAGATATAATTATATAATACTAAAAGTCTTTAAAAATTACTTCCAAATGTAAAAGTGACTGTCTAGTATGCTGTATTACACGTCAATTATTTTGCTTACAAGTGACAATATTTATCCTTGAAATATGCTTTGACCCACTAACAATTAAAAGCTAACACAATGTGTGAGATAGTTCTTAATAGTTCTTACCTCAATAATGTAACAACTATAATCAAGTATTCAAGACAACGTTCCAGAATCTCACGCACCAATAACAGAAAATCATGAAATGTCCCTAAAAAAGACATTTTCACTGGATACTGCCATCAATGTTATGATGCATGGTAATTCTAATATTTCGTAAAACATTAATATAGGGCCACCTGGGTGGCTCAGTCAGTTAAATGTCTGACTCTTGATCTCAGCTCAGATCTTGATCTCAGGGTCATGAATTCAAGCCCCACATTGGGCTCCATGCTGGGGGTGGAGCCTACTTAAAAAATAAATAAGAAAAAAACACATTAATATAAATTAAATGATACTTCCTGACTAGGACCACATTTTGTAAATGACTTATAGACCTTCATATCCTTGTGGCTAGGCTAATTTGATTATTCCTGAAAAATGAGATGGCGGTTATCTAATAATCACAGTATTTTTCCACTCATTTTTCCCATTCTATTAAGTGATTTCTGTGAATTCTTAGGGGCAGGTTATGGCCATTACAACTTTAGAATATGCTCAGCAAAAACATGATGGATCGTCATATCATGTTATCTTCTTCTCAAACTAACCAGGCTTTCAGAATGACTTAAATGGTATGGTAGATGCATTTCTAAAAAACCCATTTCTTTGTACATCGACGTTCATGGCAGCATTATTCACAATAGCCAAAAATGGTAGGAACAATCCATATGTCCATCAAAAATTGATAAATAAAATGTGGTGCATACATACCATGGAATTATTATCTGGCCTTAAAAAAGAAATGAAGGGGCGCTTGGGTGGTTCAGTAGGTTAAAGCCTCTGCCTTCGGTTCAGGTCATGATCTCAGGGTCTTGGGATCAAGCCCCGCATACGGCTCCCTGGTCAGTGGGGAGCCTGCCTTCCCCGCCCCCCTGCCTGTCTCTCTGCCTACTTGTGATTGTAGTGGGTGTTAACTACATTACTTTAGGCAACTCATTTAACTCCTCTTCAGCTTTAGGATTTTGTTGGACAAAATGGGTTTAGCTCACTTCACAGAGATCTTTTGAGGATTAAATAATATACGTTCTCAATATTTATTAAATCAAAATCAGTTGAATACATTAAATGACCAAGGTATTTATTAAATCAAAATCAGTTGAATACATTAAATGACCAACGTATAGTCTCAAAACACATGACAGGTTAAAAAGAAGAAAAAACTAATTGCCTTATGTGAAATATGGAAGTTGGCAGTTAATGACAAATAAAAGAGTTGAAAATATAAATCTGCCAGAATTTATATGCTACATGCATGTCTACATATTTGAAAGAGGGAGAAAAAGAGAGAGAGGCAGATGGTCAGAAGGGAAGAAAGAGACTACCATAATTACCAAAAATGAGTTATGTGGATGCTAGAAAAGTAGACACTAACACAGAACACCTGACTTTCCAAGCCCTGAATGATATAGTTTAGGATCACCTAACCCTCTTTCTTTGATCACATAGTCACAAAATGATCTTCTGATGACTAATTAAATTTCCCAAGTAGTTAGATTGGAAATGAGATACTGTAAACAGCAGGCCTAAGTATGTATGCACAGCTGACCCCTGAACAACATGGGTGTGAACTGCATGGATCCACTGACATGCCAATTTTTTCTGATAAATACAGTAATGTATTTTCTTTTTCTTACGATTTTCATAGTAACATTTTCTTTTCTCGGGCTTACTTTATTGTAATAACCCAGTACATACAAAATATGTATCAGTCAGCTGTTTATGTTATCAGTAAGGCAACAGTAAGCTATCCAGGCAACAGTAAGCTACCAGTAGTTTTGGTGGGGGTCAAAAGTCATACCAGAATTCTAACTGCATGTGGAGTTGGTGCCCCAAACTCTGCGATGTTCGAAGGTCAACTGCGTATGTGTGTATTTGCATGTGTGTATACACACATACATATGTAATGATATAGCATTACAAACTGGTACTAATAATTACAAAAGCAACGTTAATAATAGTTATTCACTAATAACGTCAATATGCAAGGTCATGGGCTAAGCTTAATTTTACATTACATTCGTCTTCTCCCTAGTATTAATTTTAATGTAGGATTCTCATTTAAGTTCTTGTTAAAGAACTTCAAGAGTTAGGTACCATTATTATCCCCACTTAATAGATATGGAAGCTAACAGAAATGACTAATTTGCCTAAGGGCACACAGCTTGTAAGAGATAGAACTAGGAATCTAGGAATAAAAATTCTCCTTCTCTGGTTCTTTGTTCTTAATTTTCATGCTGTATGGGCATTGTTTTAATAATTAAGAAGTTTGGTTAAAGATAATGAATTCCCCACAACTTGATCAATTCTACATAACAGAATCAATCTGGGCCTTACAAAACTCAATCCCACCTCCACAGATGTGCACAGCATCTCTTTAAATCAACATGACCTACTTAAAAAGAGAAGTGGGGGAGGAAAGGTAACAACAAGGGAGGAAGATTAAGTCAAACTTATATTCATCTTGGCTCTCCTCCATCTTCTTTCTTCCTCTTTATGAAAACTGACTCATTTATTATATATGCCAGACTTTCGGCCAGATAAGATAAAAAGATAAAAAGATAACCCCCACGCCCAGGAGCTCATAGCCTTAAAGAGGCAGCAGGTTGGATTTGGTAAATCCTACTACAGACCCACATGAGGTAGATATTGTGGTAATCTGAATACTAAAGATTTAAACGGTGAAAGTAGAAGCTTGAATGTCAAGTGGAAACCCATATGCTGGTTTTTAGGGAATTTCTTGTGGATGCACTATGACTCAACACTGGAACCACTAATAGGGAATTTTCATATTTTAAGACTCTCCTACTAAACACCATGAACTGTCATCATATACAATTTTATATTACAATCTCAAGCTTCTATTACAGTGCCCGACACAAGGTAGATGTGATTAAGAGTTGCTCAGTAAGTATAAAACAAAAGTAAAAAAAGGGAAGAAAAAACAAACAGAAAACAACACACACCTCCTTGGGGAAGAACTAATCATTGATAGTAAGGTAGTCTAAAAAATACTTGAAAAATGTAACACAGATTTGTAAATGGATGGATATAAAGCTAATTTATATATCACTTTGCTATAAAATATTTTGATATGCAAAACCAAAACTGACAGCTGAAGTTCTGAAATGATCTAAACAAGATAAAGAGTACCTAGACTTAGGGAATTTTAAAGTAGGATTCCTACAAATGAGATGAGAGATAAAGCATAATAGAAATAATGAAGGAGCTTAACAGCTTCCTAAAAATCTTCAATTTAATTTTAGAAAAATAAACCTGAGGTATTCATGCAAAATTTAAAAATGTTGCTTGCTGAATTACAGCCTTAGCTGGAACTAAAACATCTGGAACTATCTGTGGCATAATAATCAGCATAAATTATTTTGTAAATGTTCTGATAATGGCTAGTGGGACCCAAGTTAATTTATTTCTAAGGTCAAAATTAAATATTATACTTCATTTCCTAAAGTTTGGTTATTATTATAAACTCACAAGTTCTGAGCCTCCTTTCACTTTCTAGCAGGTGATACCCAAAAACGGGTATTAAAAAAGCTTCTTTCTAAGACTAGAACTGTTTCAGGAGTCTAAACTGATTACATGTGAAATATTGGGATGGGAATGGGAAGAACGAGAGTAGAGAAGGAAAATGAATTCAGTAAAACCTAAGGGACACCAAAAATAAAAGAATATCAGTCAAGACGTTTTTTAATCTATTAATATTCCTTGACTCAAAAAAAAAAAAAAAGAGGAAAAAATTAAGAGGAACAAGGCAGCAGCAGTAGCCAAGAGGCATTAGAATCAATATGAGCACTGAGTGTGTCGTCAATGCACTGAAATGCCCTTTTTGGGAGTAAACCTGTTCTGGATGGATAAATAAAGTAAAGCAATGTTTTGCTTCTGAGATCAGATTAATTTTACAAGGAAGTGGAGCTATCTTTACATTGTATTTTACCAAGTACAATGCTTATAACAGTAACGATCTTTACCATCAAATGAAACACATAGCTAATAAAAACAAAAAGACACTGCAGATTTATTATATATAAATAATCTAGAGATGGATACAAAGAAATTTGTTACAATAAATGAGAAACAGCATTGATAGATTTTCTGTCAGATATATAAGAAAAAGGGTTCTGTAATTTAAATTAAGGTTCTATAACTTAAATGGTTCCAAGCAGCAAGTTGGAAGCTTTCGAGTAGTACTGTTTTGTTTTGTTTTGTTTTGTTTTTAAGATTTTATTTATTTATTTGACAGAGAGAGAGATCACAAGTAGGCAGAGAGGCAGGCAGAGAAAGAGGGAGAAGCAGGCTCCCTGCTGAGCAGAGAGCCCAATGTGGGGCTTGATCCCAGGACCCCGAGACCATGACCTGAGCCGAAGGCAGAGGCTTATTAACCCACTGAGCCATCCAAGCGCCCCTCGACTAGTACTGTTTTTAAATGGAATTCTACTCTCACACTTGAAAATGGCAAGCACATTTCAACTATTTTACACGGTAAAATATAATTTTGTATGGCAAATAAAATAAGGCAAAACAATTCCATGTGTATACAAAGCCCAACAAAATTACAATCTAAATGTGCACAGATACTGAGGGAATTTAACTACTTCAGAAGCACTTAAGTTAAATTTCAACAGTCTGTCATTTATTAGAGAGGTACTCAAAAGATTATGAGCACAGTAGTGAAGGCATCCTGAAGAGATATGGCAGATTAGATTCTATTTATCTGCTATTGCCCTAAAATCATCCAAAATATT
The DNA here is from genome assembly GCF_922984935.1 of Meles meles. Classification (NCBI taxonomy): domain Eukaryota; kingdom Metazoa; phylum Chordata; class Mammalia; order Carnivora; family Mustelidae; genus Meles; species Meles meles. The sequence continues at coordinate 140,936 of NW_025721234.1, read as the reverse complement.
TTGCTTCATTTTTTTCTTACAGTACACATAATGTTGTTTATAAACTACCTACCAATGTTGCTTATAAAGTACTTACCAAATTTGTATATACTAAAGTTTTAACTTTAAAAGAAGTCTGACATGGAAGTGAAACTCAAAGTAGGTAGCTATTTATAAAATACAAAGAGCACAGTACTTCCAATTATAACCATTATGGGCTATGAAAAACACGATTACAGAAACAATTTCCTATGTGTAATAACAGTTTGAAATGAGATAGAAATTTCATGGATTAGTGTATGTTGCTACAAATAACTGAACACAAATATGATGGTTCAATTTAGGGTACTGATTCTTCATACATCTTTCAGGGAAGGGAGGGCAGAGTTGCCAGGTATTAAGAACACAAGGAAAGGAAAGAATCCCTTTATACAGGGACAATTTGTAAGACTTACTATACTAATTTATAATTTATTTAGAGGAATATTTAACATTTTAGCTTAACTTTTCTTCCCTTTTTGTTAATATTGCATAACTCTTCTTCCACTGCTATTCCCCAAAAGGGTGTTCAGCAGAAATAAATGTGGAAACTGAGCCATCATAACAACAATAACAACAACAACAAAAAAACAAGAGGTAGGAATAAAGAAAGAAAATCAATGTTGACTGCATCATCAAGAAAACACAATGAATTACACTGACAAGAAGTCCTCTTGCAGTAATAAAGTGCAGAAACAACTTGAAACTTATAATGTCTTGCCTCAGAGAAAGTGACATGTCAGCATTCATATGAGAACGTGGTAGGAACAGGTCTATAGAGTTAGATGTGTAAAAGGGAAGTGCTGAAAATTTCAATATAAAACTTCTCTTAAGATGCTTAAAATCTAAGACAAGAATGTAAGTCTTACTTTCTGATTTCCTTATCATTGGCAACTGGAGGCCTCTGTTTTCATCAGTTCTGCTTCTTCACTGTCTTGTGAATGGGCCCTTGTCATACTGACCTGGAATATCCTTTTTCTCTAGCAGTAGCCATTTTCCCAGAAAGAGCTCCAGTGCCATCTCCTGTGGGAGACTTGCTTTCATTGTCCCACCTCACTGATTTTCTACTCTTCTGAATTCTTGTGCAGCATCAACAACCTGGGCTACACAGTCTGATCCTTATTTATATCTTGTCATACATAGTTCACCATTGTTTCGTGTTTTTTCATTTGTTTTTCTTGTTTTTCAAGAAAGGAGGACTGACTGCAGTGCCTCATTTGGATGTGTCAGGAGTCTTGGAAGCCTGACTATCCTATCTTCTCCTACAAATGGACTTTGAGGGAACTCATATACCATTGACTGAAGAAAGGTCCTCTCTGACCAAGAAAGCAGCTTAGGGAAAAATGCGCGCGGAGCAGTGAGGGATAAAGGGAACTACCTGCCTAGCCAGTCACATCAGCTTAATCAACCCCAGCCAACACTGGGGTCACAGATGTCACAACCAGACTGCTCTTACATCCTCACATGTCTGTTTGATCACAACTATGTTGTAATTCCCTATGGGAAAATGGTATGTAATGTTTCTTCTATAGCCCTCACAGGGTCTACCACAGTTTACCACAGTTTACCACAGTTCCAGTAAGTTATTCAATAGACATTTGTAAAATCAATCATACTAATTATTATACTAACGCCCAAAGTTTAGTATATATATCAGACACAGTCCTAATTAACTTGCATTAATTTAATCTTCACAGTAACTCTATGAGGTAGCTTATAATTAGTATTAACTTCATTTTACTTATGAGAAAATGAAAGCTTAGTTTGGTAACAACCAGGATCATCGTTCTGAGATTTCATCTCAAAGTAATATGTTCTCCATAAAGGATAATGAAAACTATTATACTTGTGCTTTCAATCTATGACGAGAAGTAGAGGGGTAGGAAAATGGAAAGGCTAACTACTCAATGCTTCAAACTCGGTCAAATTGCTTGGGGTCCTTAAAGTTGGTGCCTCTATCTCTATCTGGAACTCACAGGAAGTGCCACATATGAGGCACAAAGTAACTTTGAACAAGTTAATTTCATATTAAAATTAGTATGCTCTATAAGAGCTTCCCTCACACTAAAAGAACGTAAGTAAATGATAGGGAATCCATCAGTCTTGTCTTAATTTTATTAAGGTAAAATACTCATTAGTGAAGAAGATAATGACAATGGCTTTATTGAAAAAGTACTAACTGTTCCTTGCAGTTAAGCTCATTGCCCCCCAGCAAAGTTCAGAACTTGATCTTAATATTATCAAACAAAAGATTCCAAGATTAAGAATTTTAGCTAAATTTTTAGTTAGCTGGGAAAATTCCTTGTTCAATTACCAGGATAAAGGGGGATAAAAGGTCAAGTGTGATAATTTCAAGATTCCTTTGAGGAGATGGTGCATAATTACTTCAATAATGGAAATAAAGGTGTGGTGCATATAATGTGACATATAATAACCATAAATTATATACATATACATACAATGCATCTGTAAAATAAAGTAGTAAGTCATGTATACTAGTTTAGGTATTTAAGGGATCATTTTTAAACTAATATGATTCCAAATTTATTTTTCTCTCCCTGAATCCTCTAAAACTAACAGATTTAAGTTCATCTGTGAATGACTTACCCTATAATAAAACACTTGTTGTATCAAGAAATGGGATGCCACACAGAAAACAATTTCAAATTATGATTAAATGAAGTAAAAAACATCTACCACAAAAGTAATTAAGATGGAAATGTTGTCTAAAGATCCTCAAACAAGGCAGAAAGACTATGGTTGATCCCATATGTCAAGGTTGTATTTTTATGAATCATTTCACAATGGTTGTTTTGAGAATGGAAAAAATCATAGGGGACTGAGAAGTATAGTTGATTTTCCAGCGTCTCATGTGATCAAGAAACGCATTTTACAACAAACACTTTTTTCCTCATAAAACTTTGCTATTTCCCATTTGCAAACTGTAGGACCCAAGAGAACAAATCTACTAAGACTCAATTTTTCATTTCTTCAGTTACAATTTATCTTAAAGAATAACCAGAGGGATTTAGTTTTTTAGTGGTTATTATTCCATGGAAATAAACTGTCCACAATTTTTTTAATATATCTAGAAATTAATGATGCCCCCATTAAAATCTGTGAAAACTGAATATATAAAAAGTCCCAGTAGCATGGTAGGCCTTCGCCAAAGAGAAAAAACACCAGGATAAGAATGCAATCCTTAAAGACTTCTTAACTCCTGACTTGAAAAGATAAATACTATATGAGGAATCAGATGACAAGTGTTTCCAAATCATCTTGTTACTAATATACCAGCCAAAGTCCACAGTATCAAACATCTTTCTTTCTTATGTTTGCTTTCACAAATGATACGATTATAATCAGCAAGAGAAAGAAAGAGAATGTTCTCCACAAACAATATAGGTATTATCTCTGCTATTCCTCTTCCTCACAAAATTTGCTGGGAAGAGATCCATTTAGAAAAAGAAGAACCAGGGCGCCTGGGTGGCTCAGTGGGTTAAAGCCTCTGCCTTCAGCGCAGGTCATGATCTCAGGATCCTGGGACTGAGCCCAGCAATCCTGCTCTCTGCCCCGCAGGGGGCCTGCTTTCCCCTCTCTCTCTGCCTGCCTCTCTGCCTACTTGTGATATCTCTGTGTCAAATGAATAAATAAAACCTTAAAAAAAAAAAAAAAGAAAAGAAAAGGAGAACCCGGGGGTCATATTAACTAGATATTACTAGATTCAAACTAAAAGTTTGAATTGTATTTTTTTTCATTCTGTCAAATTCATGACCAATAAAAAATATTTTTAAAACACCAAGTAGCCATAGCCATGGGGTAAAAGAAAAAGGAATTATACCTGGTATACAGGATATATAAGTTACAACAGATCCATCTTGTATCTGCTATCTTTGTACTTCATTAAGGTATTGATTGGCATTGCTAGAAAAGAATAAATGACATTTCAGGGAACAACTATCATTTGGCTATTTGGTTTAAGCAGAGCTAGATTATACAGAGTGATTCCATCAAAGAATTAAGAAAATCATTTCAGTGAGCTCTTTATGACATCTTAGAGCAGAAGTCTTAGGGTTTTTACTCTTCTGGTAAGAACTATTTCTCAGAATACAGTTCTCTGGAATATGGGAATACAAACTAGGTCAATTCCTAGCTGATATCACTTTTTTCTAATTTAGAGAGACCTTGATGGCAATGGTTTTCCAAATCATGACAAACACTATTACCTATAGCATTTACCCTCTTCAAAGTACAAAAGGTCTTCAAAGCCACAGGTACTATGTTTTATGGTAGAACAATAGACTCTACCCTCAAGAACATTATTTTCTAGTGAAAGACAGAAAAATCAAACTCCATCCATCAAAGTAATAAGCTAAATACACAGAAGGACCAATGGACTCAGTGCAAAGGGGAGCACCAGGTAAGATTTTATCTGCCAGTGTGTTTTTGTTTCTGGTTTTCATGTTTATTCTTTTCTTTTCCCAGAAGTTATTTAATTTGATGCCTTATCAGTACATTTTGTAATTTAGGATGAAGAGCTCAGGTTTTCCGAGACCAGGGAGGAGGTTCCAGTGAATGCAGGATTGGGGGAAAACTCAAGCCTTTAATACTTGGAAGTCCAAGGGCTCTCTCTTTCAGGCCACAGTGACAAACTATTCCTTTCAAATTCCTTTTTTGCCCTGCTGGGTCCTGAAGGGCTTCTGCCCCTAGCACAACTGCCCCTGGTTATACCTGGCTACCTCACTGACCACTGTCCCAAGGATAACAACAGCTCTGCTTTCTAAGGTGACACCCCTGAAGTTAAGAATGTGTATTTTTGTTGCATGCTGACATCCGCTGCTGTTAGACATTTTCCTCGCTCCTCCTTGCCCTGGCAGCTAATGCAAAATATCAGATCTCAGCTTTGGGCATAGAGGTTCCAGCTCACGCTTCTAGACTGTAGGGCTGGGGCTGATTTTTACGTAGTTCCCTGGTGCTGGCACTTACTGAAGTATTACCATTCTGGCCCTTCAGTTGTTCTCCAGCAGCTTCATGACCCCTGAGTGCTGCTCCATCCATGACTCTACTGGATTGCAGCCACTTCTGGCAACACTTGGGAATTTGAAGATTTCCCAAGACAGATTCTGAAGATTTCTGAAGACAAAAATCTATCTTCTTATTTGAGTAAAAATGGAATTTATGCAGTTTCATTTATTTTCCTGGTTGTTGTATGTGTTTTCTAGGAGGAAAAGGGATGGTATTTTATGCTAAACTATAAGCTTCAGATTCTGTCAATAATGCCAAGCAGGCATAAGCCTTCCTCCGAGAAAAGAGGAACCTGAAAAGTGGCCAAGGCCATAGTTTTCACTTCTTCAAAACACAGAGTATTAAATTATTCATATTCATTTAGTGAATGAATTGCCAATGTTTGTGACTTCTGTAGGAAGAATGATGAAATCTTAATTTATAAATATTTATCTTAAAATACTATGAAGATTAGGGAAAGAAAAGATCCTGTGCTGGGACACTAATGGCTTTCAAACTAGATTGAGGCTGAATGGGAGAAAAATGTAAAGAAAGAAAATACGGTCAAGAGGGACTCCACAACTGAATTGCTTTGGGGACACAATTTAAGCTGCTATGGTCATTTAACACATATATGTACTATACTATTTATGATCACATAGCTCAGTTGCTGCCCACAAATGCAAGCCACATACGTGATTTTAAATTTTCTAACAGGCACATTAAAAACAATAAAAACATGGACAAGATGAGATTAATTTTAATGATACTTACAAAATACTATCATTTCAATATGGTAACAAATTCCAAGGTTATTAGGGAGCTATTCTACTCTCTTTTTTGGTACCAAGTCTTCAAAACCTGGTGTGTACTTTATATTTACACACTCATCTCAGACCAGCCACATTTCAAGTGCTCAATAGCCACATGTGGCTAGTGGCTACCATACTGGAGAGTGCCAATAAAGAGCAAGCAAACTATCTGTTCATTCAGGGATGTCCTGGACAAAAACTTGCAAGGAACTCTACTGAACAAGGTGGAATTCCATCTCAAGGTGGAATCTATTGTACCCACTGTAGCCATCTACTTCCTCCCTCTGTGAAGACTACCTAACAAACCGGGGTAGGCCTGAGCCATGCCCCTAGAACCTATTCTTAGACAACATTCTGGAAAGCTAGAAGAAGATGGAGATAATAGGCAGAAAGGAATCATCTTGAATCAAGAGCTCATAATCTCTTTATAGAAAAAGATTCTAGGGACACCTGGGTGGCTCAGTTGGTTAAGCCACTGCCTGCGCTCAGGTCATGATCCCAGGGTCCTGGGATCGAGTCCCACATTGGTTTCCTTGTCCAGCAGGAAGCCTGCTTCTCTCTCTGCCTCTGCCTGCTACTCTGCCTGCTTGTGCTCTCTCTCTCTCTGACAAATAAATAAATAAAATCTTAGAAAAAAAGAAAAAGATTCTATCCAAATCTCATCTATTTGCTTTAAATCAAACAGGTAATCTTGTCATTTAGGAATCTTAAATTTTTATATTCAGTAAGATACATGAATATATGTAACACATATACATCATACTTAAAATTAGTTTACTTTGTCTTTTAAAAGATTTTATTTATTTGAGAGAGTGAGCATGAGGAAGAGCACAAGCAGGTGGAGAGGAAAGGCCGAGGGAGAAGCAGACTCCCCTGCTGAGCAGGGAGCCCAACTTACATGAGGCTCAATCCCAGGACTGTGGGATCATGACCTAAGCCAAAAGCAGACGCTTAACAGCTGAGCCACCCAGGGGCCCCTAGATTAGCTTACTCTTTATAAAATCAAGAGTTCTAATTATTTTTCAAGCTAGCTTGATACTCCTCCATTATATGTTTCTCTCTTTCAGCCTTGTACTGTTACAAAAGTGCAAAGCAGAAATTACGTTAGACAATGTAAATAGCATGTTGTTTGTATACAAATGAATGCAACTAAAATTGCTTAGTGATTCTTCAAAAGGTTTTGTTTCTCTTTCTGCTATGAACTGAATATTTGTGCCCCCTACAAATTCCTATATGGAAACCCTAATCCTCAGTATGAAGGTATTTGACTGTGGGACCCATGGGAGATGATTAGGGTTAAATTAGGTCATGAAGTTACATCCCTCATCATGGGATTTAATGCCCTTATAAAAAGAAGAGACTTGAGGTCTCTCTGTGTGCATATACCAAAGAAGGCCATATGAAGACATAACCAGGAAAAGGGCCCTTACTGAGAACCCAATAATACTCAGAATCTGATCTCTGACTTTCAGCCTCAAGAACTGTGAGAAATAAATGTTGTTTAAACCATCCAGTCTGTATTTGTTATAGCAACCTTAACTAAAACATCCTCAGTAAGACTAAATATACTTCCAAAAATGTAGAGCATGAATTTATTAAGCAAAAGTACACTTCTACTCAACCAGTGTGCAAACTATGTCCAGGCTCCCAAAAGAGTCTAATCTAAAATAACAAGGTGTTATTATATGTATACATTTAAATGCACAACATTTTGTCTAAATGTTAAGATTCCTGCTTTTATCTATCAAAAATTCTAAGTAGGTTCTCTCTCTCTCTCTCTCTGTCTCTTTTTAAAGATTTTATTTATTTATTTGAGAGAGAGAGAATGAGCAGGCAGAGCAGCAGGCAGAAGAGAGGGAGGAGCAGACTCCCTACTGAGTAGGGAGCCTGATGTGGGACTCAATCCCAGGACCCTGTGATCATGACTTGAGCTGAAGGCAGCGGCTTAACCGACTGAGCCACCCAGGTGCCCCTCTAAATAGGTTCTTAAAAAAAATAAATAAGCAATAGATTCATTGATTTAAAAAAAGGAAAAAAAATATAACAAATTGTATTTTGATTAAAATTGTTACTGTATAGCAGATTTTAATTGTCCTTCATACAATATCCAAGCATAATATTTAAAACTCTTCCTTTTTAAAATGCTGCCTTGCAACCACAGTAATCTTAACAGTAAAGTATAATCTGTTCAAGACTGATATATAGAGGTCCGGACAGCAAATGATCTCTGAAGAGACTTATTTCCATTAAATACTAAGTCCACAGCACTTTGTATTATCCTACCATATGCAAATTTACAGGACAATAAAATGACATCAGTAAAAAAGGAAAACTTTATAGAAAAAAGCATATTCTCTCTCTTTGTAGGAGTTGAAAAAAAAAGTATATAGGTTTCCAGAGATTCCAGAAATATGAAACATATTTCATAGTGATTTTTTAAAGTTGGGTTTTTCTTAGTAAATTGTTTTTGGCTGAAAATTAAAAAGCCGAATATTACTAATGTACTCAAATGCTTTCTTATGTGAAAATGGGAATCTTTTTTTTCCAAGACATTTCATTTACGAATGAACCATTTTACTTGTTTCCTTCTCATTTCTAACTTTAAATAAACAGAAAATCAACCCTGTTCTTGAATAATCTCCAAAGACAAGCTTTAATCTTTCAAAGTTCAGCCTTCCAATATTTCTTACAAATAAATCCAAATTACTAGTATTGTATCCAAAAGGATTCCTCTCAAAGCGTCACATCTGAATTACAGCCTTGACATTTAGAAATTTGCTTTCTATGTCCACAATCGACAAACTGGGGAAAGAGCCAAGATGCCCTTCAACAGACGAATGGATAAAGAAGATATGGTCCAAATATACAATGAAATATTAGGTCTCTATCAGAAAGAATGAATACCCAACTTTTGCATCAACATGGACGGGCCTGGAGGAGATTATGCTGTGTGAAATAAGTCAAGCAGACAAAGTCAATTATCATACAGTTTCACTTACTTGTGGAGCATAGAAAAAACATGGAGGACATTAGGAGAAGGAAGGAAAGGTGAATTGAGGTAAATCAGAAGGGGAGACCAAGCATGAGAGACTATGGACTCTGAGAAACAAACTGAAGGTTTGGGAATGGAGGGGGTAGGGGGATGGGTGAGTATTAAGGAGGGCACATATTGAATGGAGCATTGGGTGGGGTACATAAACAATGAATCTTGGAACACTGAAAAACTAAACTAAACTAAATAAATAAAATAATAAAATAAAATAAAATAGAAATTTGCTTTCTAATAATGATCAAAATTATATTCTATATATTTAGTTACTAATTTTTTGTAATTTTTCTTATTATTGCATCTTTCTAAGTATTTAGGAACACTTAAAGATACCTTACCAAGAATAAACTTTAGTCTATATCTTGATAATCTATAAATCCAGCACAATAACCCAAACACACATTGCATATACCCAGCACTACATACAATGTAGTTACCATATAAAACTATTGTTGAACATGTATTACTGATTTCATTTTAATAATAAAAGACTTATTTAAGGAGCAGACTAATCTTCGTAAAGTAGTTTAGAGTCTACAGACTCCCTTTAGACTCATTAAGTCTCATTTAATGTATGTAACAATTTTATGGAATTCTGCTTAATGGTCCCTAACCTACCAACTTAGTTTGGATAACTATTAACTTGATACATCTTAATCCAGTTAACAGGTTTCAAGTAGCATGTTCATACAGAGAATCAGCCTTCAGCACTAAGAAGTTTAAATTTAAATTAGTAATTTTCAAATGCTTGACTATAGCGACCTTCCCTATAAATACCTAAGTAGACAAATTATTAAACAGATGGGATATAAGAATCGTTTGTTAGTTCTCTCATTCATCCACTTATTCAATTTTTTGTGTACCTACTTAGTGACAGACACTGTTCTCACTGTTCCGTACTGGCATCTAAATGGCATTTATGGGAACACAATTTATATTTTAAAATAATTGAGCAGGAGTTCTGGGTGGCTCAGTCAGTTAAGCATCTGACTCTTGATTTCAGCTCAGATTCAGATCTCAGGGCTGTGTGATGGAGCCCTGTGGTGGACTCTGTAAAGGGCATGGAGCCTACTTAAGATTCTCTCTCTCTCTTCCTCTGTCCCACTCTGATTCATGATCTCTTTCTCTATAAAATAAAATAAAATACTTGAGCAATGATCCCCTAATTTTTCATTTCATTAAAAGTTTTTATTTAAAAAAAAGTTTTTATTTAAATTCAAGTTAGTTAATATACAGTATAATATTAGTAGGAGTACAATATAGCAGTTCAACACTTCCACGTAATACCTGGTACTCATCACAGCAAGTGTACTCCTTAATCCCCATCACTTATTTAACCCATACCCCCACTCACCTCCCCTCTGATGACCATCATTGTGTTCCCTACAATTAAGAGTCTCTTTCTTGGGACGCCTGGGTGGCTCAGTGGGTTAAGCCGCTGCCTTCGGATCAGGTCATGATCTCGGGGTCCTGGGATCGAGTCCCGCATTGGGTTCTCTGCTCAGCAGGGAGCCTGCTCTCCCCCCCCCCCCCACGCCTGCCTCTCTATCTACTTGTGATCTCTCTCTGTCAAATAAATAAATAAAATATAACAAAAAAAAAATCTCTAAAAAAAAAAAAAAGTCTCTTTCTTGGTTTGCCTCTTCCCCCCCTCCTTTGCTCATTTGTTTTGTTTCTTAAATACCACATATGAGTAAAATCATATGGTATTTTCTTTCTCTGACTTATTTTACTTATCATATACTTTTTTTTTATTTTATTTTTTTAATTTGACAGAGAGAGATTGCAAGTAGACAGAGAGGCAGGCAGAGAGAGAGAGGGAAGCAGGCTCACCACTGAGCAGAGAGCCCAATGCGGGACTCGATCCCAGGACCCTGAGATCATGACCCGAGCCGAAGGCAGTGGCTTAACCCAGTAAGCCACCCAGGCGCCCCTATCATATACTTTTTAATTCTATCCATGTCATTGCAGATGGCAAGATTTCACTCTTTCTTATGGCTGAGTAATATCTTAGTGTGTGTGTATATACCACCTCTTCTTTATCCTTTCATCAGTCAATGGATATGGGCTGTTTTCATAATTTAGGTATTATAGACAATGCTGTTAAAAACATCAAGGTACATGTATCCCTTTGAATTAGTACTTTTGTATTCTTTGGGTAAATACCTCGTAGTGCAATTGCTGGGTCATAGGGTAATTCTATTTTTAACTTTTTGAGGACCCTCCATACTGTTTTCCAAGGTTCTCCTCCATCCACATCCTTGCCAACATCTGCTGTTTCTTGTGCTATTGATTTTAGCCCTTCTGACTAGCACAAAAATAGACATCTAGATCAATGGAACAGAATAGAAAACCTAGAAATGAATCCACAACTATATGGTCAGTTAATCTCCAACAAAGCAGAAAAGAGTATCTAATGGGAAAAAGACAGTTTCTTCAATAAACGGTGTGAGGAAAACTGGACAGCAATATGCAAAAGAATGAAACTGGACCACTTTCTATACCATACACAAAAACAAAAATAAATTCAAAATGGATGAAAAACCAAAATGTGAGACCTGAAACCATAAAAATCTTAGAGGAGAAACCTCTAAGAGGTACCTCTTAGACATTAGACATTAGACATACCTCTTAGACAAAGAGGAACCTCTTTGACATTATCTGTCTCAACTTCTTTTTTAGATATTGTCTCCTGAGGCAAGGTAAACAAAAGCAAAAATAAACTATTGGGGATATGATAAAATAAAAAGCTTCTACACAGTTAAGAAAACAATCAACAAAACTAAAAGACAATCAATGGAATAGGAGAAGATGTCTGCAAATGATATATCCGATAAAAGGTTAGTATCCGGGGCACCTGGATGGCTCAGTGGGTCAAGCCTCTGCCTTTGGCTCGGGTCATGATCTCAGGGTCCTGGGATCAGGCCCCGCATCAGGCTGTCTGCTCCACAGGAAGCCTGCTTCCCTGCTCTCTCTGCCTGCTTCTCTGTATACTTGTGATCTCTCTCTCTGTCAAATAAATAAATAATAAAAAAAGGTTAGTATCCAAAATTTCATAAATGGCTTATAAAACTCAACATCCAAAAAATGAACAATACAATTAAAAATGGGCAGAAGACATGAATAGGACATTTTTCCAAGGAAGACACACAGATGGCCAACAGACACATGAAAAGATGCTCAATGTCACTAATCATCAGGGAAATACAAATCTGATTTTTCACCATGCAAATTAAAAGAGTACTAGGGAAACAAAATTTTAATAATCTAACCATGTGAAGAAAACTATGAATAGACAATAAAATTAAAAATGAATACATAACTTGACAGCCCAATGAAAAGCAAGCTGAAACAAACAAAATCATCATACCCATATTTTAAAAAATCAGATATTTTGAAGGGATCACTTGCTTACCTTATCTTCAGGGAACTAAATTCAATTTAGAACATGTACCTTAAAATAGACAAAGTGCGTACACTTTCATAGATACTATGGGGGTCACAATAATACAAGGCAAAATACAATAAATATTATTAACAAAAAAACTGAAACTTCAAAAATAGGAAAAATTAGTTTGGACTTAGGGAATAAAATTTATAATAACTTAGTTTCACTATATACATTCCTAATCTTGGGCAACTGAGATATGGGCTTTAAACTTTTTTGTAATATCATCTCAAACTGAGTCATTTTAATGGAAATACCCATTATGAGAAGCAGAAGCAGTAAATGGAAAAGCAATATATTATTACCCAGCTTCACCTCACAATGGACAGAATTTTAACAATGGAGTTCAAAAGGAGAATCTTAAAAATAGGAGAAAAGGTTAAAAAAATAGCGAGAATAAATTTCTGTGGTGCTACAACATTAATTAACTGCTACCACAGGATTCTATTTCCCAGACAATACTGCAAATATGCCTCTATGGTTAATATATTTAGCAAAATAAGAACTAAATGTAAAACAAATTTTAATTTTTAGTGATAAATTCTTCCCACATATTATAACAACCTACTCTAAAAAGAAAGCATATATATATTTTATATAAATATTTCAAGATGAGAAGACAGATATGGAATAATAGTAAGTAAAATACACCAGTTCCCAAATTCCAACTTACTTGATACAACAGTATTCTTTAACATGATAGTATTGATAAGTTATAAACTTATCATAAATTTTCAATACATTTTATATCACATATGTGCAATATATATGGTATAGCCATAATCTAATCAACAGCAAGTATATGTGCTTTTTGTGCCATTTGTTATACATACCATTTTTTTCAGTTTTTCTTTAAGTTGTAAAAATTCAAATAACTATCATATTTCTTGTTAAGAAGAAAATATTTTTTGAAACTATTATCTTGTGTGTATAGACTTTTTGTTATGCTGCATAGGAAAGAAGGAATAGGGATGCCTGGCTGGCTCAGTAGGTTAAAGCCTCTGCCTTCGGCTCAGGTCATGATCTCAGGGTCCTGGGATCGAGCCCACATTGGGCTCTCTGCTCAGCAGGGAGCCTGCTTCCCTTCCTCTCTCTGCCTGCCTCTCTGTCTACTTGTGATTTCTCTATCAAATAAATAAATAAAATATTAAAAAAAAAGAAAGAAGGAATATGATAATGATGAAACATTCTTGATGCATCAGACTGAAAAATTTGATATTTATGTCTGATGCTACAGTTCTAATTGGATAACTCTTTTTTCCCCCCTTGCTCTCATTTTCAAAGATGTATAAATTTAATTTGGTTGCTGGCATGGTCTCTTGGACTGAGCACAGTGTTTAAAAAAAAATAGAGTTCCAATCTTGGCCTATTGTTCCAGTTCTAATCTCAAGTTACTGAATGCTCTTGGATAAGTCATAAACCAAATCACATTTTTTTTCAATTTCCTCATCTGTAAAATGGAGATAACTATCCTATAAGTCATTATTTAAACTGAAATTAAAAAAAAAATACTTTTAAAATCTGAACTGAACATGCAAACACCCAACTCATATGAACCTTTATCTTTCAAATGGTGTGAAGTAGCTTCAAAATAAATGAGAACTTATAATTAAGAGTAGATGCTTAGAATGGCTCACGAGATCCAGAGGTTATTTGTAGTTTTATAATAAAATATGGGGCTCATTTACAATGTGCATCACAAATTTAAAAGACAAATGATCATCCAAAATGAATTTCACATAATAGAACCAGTTTCCAGTTAACAATGGAAATGATAGGAGAAGACTGAAGTTACTGTTCAACACAAAACTTCCTATCTTTCCTCCCTAAATCATAAATTGTTTACTAAAAAGTATACAAATTGATACATTTGAAAATAAACTTGGTATAAATGCTGCACGTGTTTGTTTTAGCAGCATTTTCCTCTTCTCAATTCACAAACATCTTAGATGGAGACAAACAACTTTCCTGAAGAAATTTCCAGAACTTTTGACTCAATTCAATAAATAGTGAGTAACAATAGTGTCAACTGTTCTTAAAAAGGTATGCATAATTATATTTCTGTAAATTAAATGATATATTTCTAGGACTTCAGCTTACAAACCATAGGTATGGTGGAAAAGACAAATCTTTCCCTATTTCTCTCACTAAATATAACCAAAACCTAGGGACTTGATATCTAACACAAAAGGAAGAAGATTCTAAAAGGTAGAGAGAAGATGGAAGTCCAACTAAGAAAATCAGGATCCAAAGAACAACAAGATAATGAATATCATGGGTTTTCTTTTTGTTTCATGTTACAGAATGACCACCAGAGAAGCCATAAAGCCAAAAACATCAATCAGAGAAGACACAAAAAAAAAACATCAAGAAAAGCCTGCTCTTTACCCAGGAAAGAGACAATCCAGCAAGACAGAAAGCTTTTAGATAATTATCACTCCACTTCAGCAAAACACTACAGGAAAAATTGCCCATTCCCAGCCCTAACAACAAAGGCCAAGTGGGAGTCTAGACTTCTGGCCTCACCAAACTATACCAAGGAACACTGACCCTCTGACAGTATTGGCCAGAGAAAGCTGAGTGGAGAACCAAGGAGTATGAGATACCCTCTCCCCTAAGGTCAGTGAAGACCATGGGGAGAACCTAGACTTCCATGCCCACCCAGCTCTAATGAGGCACACCTCTGTCTCTCACTGGGGTAGTCTAGCAGAATCAAGATTTCCCACCTCCCAGTGATAAAAAGGCTGTCTCTCCTCCAAGACAGTGTCAGTGGAGACCAAACGGGGACTCTTAAGTTTATATTCCTGCTCAGTGGAAACAAGGAGCAACCTCTATTCTCCCTCCAACCCCTCTTGTACAGACCCCAAGTGGGGACCTGGATTTCTACTCCAATCTGGCACTAGCAAAGCAGCACTTCCTTTAACCCTGCTAGAGACTTGTCAGGGGAAGCCTGCTAAAACAAGAAGCTTAAATAAGACAAGACCCAGAGTTTGATAACCTAATGTCCAACATGTCCAGGTTTTAGTAAAAAAATGGTTATAGTGAGAATCAAGAAAATCTCAAGAAATTATATACTCTTATTTTACTTAATTTATAAATAACCTTTAATCATATTTTAATGATTTTTAACTGACAGAATTTTCTAAAATTAATGACAGACACAAAACCACAGATCCAGGAAACTCTGAGAACATAAAACAGCATAAATACAAGAAATTTATACCTAGGTACATTATATTTAAACAAAAGAAAACCAAAGACAAAATCTTGAAGGAAGCCAGGGCGGGGGGGCGGGGGGGACGGACACTCTCCTTACCTATTAAGAAACAAGGATAAGAATTACATCAGACTTCTTGTCAGAAATCATGCAGGCAAGATGAAAGTGGAGTGAACTATAAAGTGTGAAAAGAAAAAAAAAATCCACCGACCTGGAATTCTTTATCCAAAAAAATTATCCTTCAAAGCCAAAGACAAAGATTTTCTCAGACAAAAAACTGAAGGAATTTGTTGCCAGAAGACCTGCCCTGCAAGAAGTGTTAAAAAGAAGTTCTTGAGAGAGAAAAAAATTACATAGGTCAGAAACTCAACTCTACATTAAAAAAGGAAGATTGTCAGAGAGGGAATAAATAGATGTAAAATAAAAGTTTTTTTTATTAATTGAACTAATTAACTGCTAGTTCAAAGTAGTAATAGTAGAAATGTATTGAGTGATTATAGAAATTAAATAAATGAAATGAATGACAGTAATGCTGTAAGGGATGGAAGAAAGAAACTGGGAATACTCTGGAGGGGGGCTGGGGGATGTACAGGGGACTATTTTGTACTATTTGCTCAATTTTTCTGTAAACTTAAAAGAGTTTTAAAAAATAAAGTCTATAAATAAAACACACACAAAAGCATATGATGTAAATATCAAAAGGCAATTAAAAAACTACTTGATTTTCACTGTTGCCAACAGAAATTATACAATACTTGATCAAATGAGATAATGTAGGTATATGCATGACATACAAGGGAAATTGAGCACATTAAACACATTCAGTCAATAAATGGTACCATTATTAGTAACAAGCTGATAAGACAAAAAGTAAAGCAAAATTATGGAACTGAGAGCTTTTGTAAAGAGCTTTTTTAAGGTAGCAGATTCCTTTTATTGGATCAATAAATGCCAATTCACAACTGAAATAATTCTAACTAGATTTGAGGTGAGCAAGATGAAAAATAGAGAAAAATGAGGAAGCAAAACCAAGAAACAACAGCTTCCATATAACAAAAAAGACATTCAATAATATCATTAATGAATATCTTTAAACAGAGGAAAACACCTTTGAACAATAAAATAGAAAAAAAAGATATTTTTATAAATTCTAAGCTATAATAACCTTCCATTATCTATCTGTATGAACTTCAAAAATAGTCAGAAAATATGAAACTCTGATTACAGCTTCACAGGGTGATATCCCTGTCTTTGTTGGATAGATATTTTAACCTTTTCATATCCATAAGATATAACATTTGCTCACTAAATTATGGAATAAATAAAGTACAGATGTAGGATCAATAAAGTAGCTGGCAGAAATGACAGTGCAAATCTATTAAGGGCCAAGGAGGACGCTGAAATCCATGAGCAGATGAAACATGAAAGAGTAAGAGTCATAGGAAAAGGGAAAGTATGAGTTTCATGTATTCAAAAATAAGAAGTCTCATTGATTTGAAAACAATAAATCAATGGTCCTTAATGACAATTCGACAATCTGAAGTCAAGGTTTGTGTTTGTAAAAATAGAAAGTGATCAAATAAAAGAGAATTTTTGCTTTTATTTATTTTTTTTTAAATATTTTATTTATTTATTTGACAGAGACAGATTACAAGTAGGCAGAGAGGCAGGCAGAGAGAGAGAGAGAGAGAGGGAAGCAGGCTCCCTGCCGAGCAGAGAGCCCGATGCGGGACTCGATCCCAGGACCCTGAGATCATGACCTGAGCCGAAGGCAGCGGCTTAACCCACTGAGCCACCCAGGCGCCCCGAATTTTTGCTTTTAAAAACTATTTTCTATCATGTAATGATAGATTTAAAAAAAAAATTGCATCTCAGGGCGCCTGGGTGGCTCAGTGGGTTAAGCCGCTGCCTTTGGCTCAGGTCATGATCTCAGGGTCCTGGGATCGAGTCCCGCATCGACTCTCTGCTCGGCGGGGAGCCTGCTTCCCTCTCTCTCTCTCTGCCTGCCTCTCTGTCTACTTGTGATCTCTGTCTTTCAAATAAATAAATAAATAAATAAATAAATAAATAAATAAATAAATAAAATCTAAAAAAAAATTGCATCTCATATAGAACAGATTGAAAAGACTTTAAAATGTTAAAAATGTTTACAATTCTACCAGTTCAAATTTCACATTTTAGAATTAGGATATATTTCCCCCCTGCAACTGCTGTGTAAAAAAAAAATTTTTAAATTATGTCCTATCTAACACATGTTCCATGTATCTAAGCTAACATTGCTTGATTTTATTATTAAGCCCAAGTAAGTACAAAATTTGAATTGCTATATAAAGTTCCTATTAAAATGTACTCTTCAGATAGAACATGAAATAGCAGAATTTTTTTTAAAAGGATATCAACAAAATATAAGAAAAACATTCAAGAACCTCCCATTTTCAAGTAAATCACTTCTCTCAGTCTTTTAAGTTGATCATATTTAGTTTTTATGAACAAAACGATTAAATGACATTTAGAACAAACATTAACACATTAACACCATCTTAAAGGAATCAAAATGAATTTGTCAATTACCCTCCCAATCTGCCAATAGCCAGATATCATCCTAGTCTCCTTCCAGAAAATCAAATTTATGCTGAAGTCCCAATGTTCCTTTTCCAGAATCACAAAGATACCACAAAAGAAATAAAGGAATTCTTACAAACAAGTAGGAAAAGATGCTTAAGAGAAAATCAAGAGACTCATTATAGAATTCAAAAGAATTAAAAAAATTCTAAATTTCTATTGCTTAGAAATAGAAAAGCATAATCAAGGTCAATCAAAGAAACAGAATACTGCTTTACCTTGTCAGCCCCCCACTCTCATCCACATACTGAAGCCAAAGAATGTGACATCATGGTCCAACAATCATTATATGGGTCCTCTGCAGTTATATGGTCAAGAACATATTTTCTTAAGATCTAGTGAAGAGTAATTACATAGAAGAAACTATTAATAGTGGTTGTATGTGAATAATGGAGAGGAAGAACTTTTCCTTTTCATGGCTCCAAAGTTTTATTTTCCCTCCTCACAAGCATCTACTAGCTTTATAATTGAAATAAACCCAAATAATTATCAATTAATATATAACATCTTAGCCTTCCAGCTTACAAGCAAAATCATGTCTTCTCTTTATAGGAACGTAGATCATAAAAATAGTCTTACAATCTAAAATAGTATAAGAAAGGAGCTAGAAAAATCATATATACTTCATCAAGAAATGATAAAAAGCATTTACTAATTGCCCTTTCATTTACGCACAACAACAACGCAACATAAAAACAAGAGGCCCTGCATTCTATGAAAATTTAGTTTAAACAGAAAATGCTGACTCAAGACAAGTAAGATGGATACAAAGCCAAAGCCAAAACGAAACAGTGCTTTTAACAACATGTATTAGGTTAAGGCAGAAAGTTGGGAGTTTACTTTTCAAAAGAGAGGAAGAGTCAACTCAGAAATCACAAACAACTGAGTGGAAATAACTGCCTGTTTAAAAATTCATCACCTATCATATGATCTCCCTGATATGAGGACATGGAGAAGCAACATGGGGGGGTAGGGGGATAGGAGAAGAATAAATGAAACAAGATGGGATTGGGAGGGAGACAAACCATAAATGACTCTTAATCTCACAAAACAAACTGGGGGTTGCTGGGGGGAGGTGGGATTGGGAGAGGGGGAGCAGGCTATGGACATTGGGGAGGGGAGGCGAACCATAAGAGACTATGGACTCTGAAAAACAACCTGAGGGTTTTGAAGGGTCAGGGGTGGGAGGTTGGGGGAACAGGTGGTGGGTAATGGGGAGGGCACGTTTTGCATGGAGCACTGGGTGTTGTGCAAAAAGAATGAATACTGTTACGCTGAAAAAATAAATAAAATGGAAAAAAAAAATTCATCACCTCTGTTCAAACATTTTAAATTTGCAATGGAAAAACATTTCTTTTAAGAATGTTTTAAAAAGACCTAAAATTGCTGGCTTTTATATCATATCTGTTTTTAAAAATTAGTTGAAGTTTTAATATTAAATATAGGTACAAGATTAGTTAACCTATCAGAATACCTTCCTACAGGATTCATCACCTTCAAAAATATATGTTTTTTGGGGCACCTGGGTGGCTCAGTGGGTTAAGCCTCTGCCTTTGGCTCCGGTGGTGATCCCAGGGTCCTGGGATTGATCCCTGAGTCTAGCTCTCTGCTCAGCAGGGAGCCTGCTTCCTCCTTTCTCTCTCTGCCTGCCTCTCTGCCTAATTGTGATCTCTGTCAAATAAATAAAATCTTAAATATATATATATGTATATATATACATATATATATATATATGCTTCCTTTATTTTTCCTATTTGTGATCTGGAGGGAAATGTTTTAAATACAATGGGGAAAGAAAGACATCACAAGTTATTAGTAGAGTACTCGCTTCAGCAGCATATATCCAAGTTATTAGTAGAGACACGAGGGAGGGCACAGGATTCTCTGATTGTATTAAAAAGTATTACAGTTAAACAAGGATGTCTACTCTCACCACTTCTATTCAACATAGGACTGGAAGTCCTAGACACTCCAATCAGACAAGAAAAAAAGAAGATATCCATATTGATAAAGAAGTTAAACTGCCACTATCTGGAGATTACATAACTATAAAGAGAAACCCCTAAAGACTTCATTAAAAAACTTAAAACTAATAGATGAATTCCGTAAAGTTGTAGAATACAAAATTAATGCTCAAAACTCAACAGCATTTCTATACACTAGTAACAAAGTAGCAGGAAAAAAATTTTTAATTCCCATTTACAGTTGTACCAAATAAAAATGAAATACCTAGGAATAAACTTAACTAAGGAAATGAAAGTCTATACTCTGAAAACTACAAAACCCTCATAAAAGAAACTGAAGATGACACAAAAAAACAAAAAACACTGGAAAAATAGTCCATGCTCATGGATTAGAATAATTAATACTGTTGAAAATCTCCTTACTACCCAAAGCAACCTACAGAGTCAATGCAATGAATCTGTACCCTACTGAAATACCAATAGCATTTTTCATAGAACTAGAACTTTAACAAATAATACTGAAATTCTGTGTAACTACAAGACTCCGAATAGCCAAAGAAATCTTGACAAAGAACGAACAAAGCTGGAGGTAACACAATCCCAGATTTTAAGATACAGGACAAAGTTGTAGTAATCAAAACAGTGTGGTAGTATCATAAAGATAGAGATCAATGGGAAAGAAAAGAAAGCCCAAAAACAAATCCACACTTATATGGTTAACTTATCTACGAAAAGTAGGTAAGAATATACAATGGAGGAAAGACGGTCGCTTCAATACATGGTTCTAGGAAAACTGTATGGCTACATGCCAAAGAATGAAAGTGGACCACATTTTAACACCATACTCAAAAATAAACTCAATTTGGATTAAAGATGTAAAGGTGAAATCAGTGGGTTGAGCCGCTGCCTTCGGCTCGGGTCGTGATCTCGGGGTCCTGGGATCAAGTCCCGCATCGGGCTCTCTGCTCGGCGGTGAGCCTGCTTCCCTCTCTCTCTCTCTCTCTCTGCCTGCCTGCCCCTCTGTCTACTTGTGATTTCTCTCTGTCAAATAAATAAAAAAAAAAATCTTAAAAAAAAAATACTAGAAGACAACACAGGCAGTAATTTCTCTGACACTGACTGTAGTAATATTTTTCTAGATATGTCTCCTAAGCAAAGGAAACAAAAGCAAAAAAAAACTATTTGGACTGTATCAAAATAGAAAGTGTTTTCACAGCAAAGGACACTACCAGCAAAACCAAAAAGCGGCCTACTGAATAAGAGAAGATATTTACAAATGATATATCCAAAACATATAGAGAACTTCTACAACTCAACACCAAAACAAACAAACAAACTAACTAACTAATTTAAAAATGAGCAGAGAACCTGAATAGATATTTTTCCAAAAGTCCTACAAATGGCCAATAGATACATGAAAAGATGCTTAACACCACTCATCATCAGGAAAATACAAATCAAAACTATAATGAGATACCACTTCACACCTGTCAGAATGGCTAAAATCAAAAACAAAAGAAATAATGAGTGTTGGCAAGGGTGTGGAGAAAAAGAAACCCTCGTGCACTGCTGGTGGGAATGTAAATTGGTATAGTCATTATGGAAAACAGTATAGGGGTTCCTCAAAATATTGAAAATAGAAACACCATATGATCCAATAATTCCATTACTAGATATTTACTCAAAGAGAATGAAAGCATGAATTTGAAAAGGTTTATGCAACCCTATGTTTACTGCAGCATTATTGACAATAGCAAAGTATGGAAGCAATCTAAGTATCGGTCAATAGACAAAAGCGTAAGGAAGATGTATGTGCATGTACATACACATACATGTATGTATACACACACAGGGAAAAAGTGTTCTTGCCATTTGCAACAACAGGGATGAACATATAGGGTATAATGCTAAATGAAATAAGTCGGACTGAGAAAGACAAATACCATATGATTCCACTCACATGTGGAATTCTAAAAACAAAACAAATGAGCTAATAAACAGTGTCAGAAGACACTGGAAGAAAATCATTTATATGCTAAAGAAAAAATTTGTTTACTTCAAATTCAATGTCAAATGAATAAGGATAAAATAAAGACTGTCATTAAAAACAACTGAATTGGCTACTAGAAGAACCTAAAAGAAATGTTAGAGGATCTATTGGCAGAAGTTTAGTAATTCCACAGAGCAGAAAGTATAAAAAGCAATGCATAACAAAGAAATTATAAATAGGAAAAGCAAGGAAATATGATTGTACATAATAAAAATAATAATGTCTTCTGACTTTACTATTAAAAAAGATAGAAAAAAGTCAAAACACATAAATTGGAAAAGAGTGATCAAAATACACTACTTGGAAAGGTAAAGATGTCAACTTTAGACTACTGAGTTAAATATGCAAGCTAAAATTTCTAGAGTAACTATCATAATAACAATATTTCAGATCGAACAGGAAAAAAATCTATCAAAATAAAAGAAGGTAAGAAAGAATAGGAAAATAAATACAGAAAAGGTAAAACACATAACACAAGAGGCCAAAAATTTTTCACAATATGACTAATTCAGATAAATTTAAGTAAATAAGCAAAATGCTTCATTTAAAAGATAAAGAATGCTAAAGTATAACCAAAAATAAAATAAAATAAAATAAAATCAGCTAAATGCTATTTATAAGAAATAACTCTAAAGATATAAAGATAAAGGAAGATTACACTTAAAAGATAAACAATATATAACAGGTATATATATTATATTATAAATAAATATATTTATTTCCTAGGGCTTCTGTAGCAAAGTACTCCAAAGTTGATGGCTTAAAACGACAGAGATTTATTGTCCCATAGTTGTGGAGGCTAGAAATCTGAAATCAAGACATTGGCAGGGCCATGCTGCCTCAGAACGTGTAAGAGAGAATCCTTTCTTGTCTCTTCCTAGCTCCTGGTGGCTTGCTGACCACTCTTGGCATTTCTTGGCATGGTTTATAGCAGCAGTGCTTCAATCTTTGCCTCCATCATCCTAGGGCATTCTCTCCTATCTCCTATCTCTTCTCTTCTTCTATCTCCTCTGAAGACACCAGTCACATTGGATTAAGGGCCCACCCTACTCTAATATAACCTCATCTTATTTTGTACCTTAATTATACCTAAAAAGACCTTATTTCTAAACAAGGTCACCCTCACAGGTATCAGTGTATTCAACATACCTCCTACAGGCAAACAAAAAGAGAGGGAGGAGGATGGGGAGAGGAAGAGGAGAAGAAGAAAAGCTGGCAGAGTTCTAGTAATATCTATTAATGTCAGATAACGTACAACATGAGAACAAGCAGTAAGACCAGTGAGGGGCTATTGCAGTAGTCCCAGTGATACAGAATGCTAGTCTGAATTAAGATCATGTCTATAGCACAGAGGTAAGTCAACAGATTTAAGCAATAGTGCTTCATATAATAATCAGATGAAGATGACTTATAGGTTTCTGGCTTGTGAAACTGGTTGAAATATGTTACTGATCTCTGTCTTCTAGCCAGAGTAACTTTCTAAAACACAGATAATATTTTTATGGTCTTCACTAACTCTCCAAGGTCAGTCCTAATTCTTTAGTCTGGCTTTGTCTATCACAATGTGGGCCTGGCCTACTTTATTCAAATCTCCACTTCTATAAACTCCAGTTATTCAATAAATAGTCCATGTGATTTCATGACTTCTTTCAGACTATACTTTATCTCAAATGCCATGCCTATGTATTCACAAAGTCTACTCAAAGGAACCATCTTCTTTGGGACCTTCTTTCTGTTATGACTGATAATTAGAATATTTTTATATGTAATATAAGATTGTCTGTACCCCTGTAGCACCTTATTCACACCGATTGTACCATATTTGTCACAATAATATTTATCTATAGCTGTCTCTCCAGTCAAGCTACTCACAACTTCAGAGCAGGGCTCATCCATCCTTTTTATTCCCAGCACCTAACAACGTGGTTTGCACATAGTTTTCAGTAAATGCTTACTGAACCACAATTAATCAGTTATAACTAGCACTGCTACTATGATGAAAGTCTGAAAGTAAACGGAACACAAGTAGGATTGTGATTTTTTTTTCTTTTTTATAAATTAGATTCTGAAAAAGATGAATAAAAGGTCTTTGTTTCTTAGTAATGAATTTATGCAATTTATAGCTAATTTACTCTAAACTCCCTTGAGACCATGTAATATGGTCTATACTTTCTATAATAAACCTATATTTAAAATGCCCAAGTAATTTTTAAATCTATATAATACATATGGCAGCTCTACTTATAAAAATTAAAACATTACCCAAAAGAGATAAAGTTGAGGGGTGCCTGGGTGGCTCAGTGGATTAAAGCCTCTGCCTTCGGCTCAGGTCATGATCCCAGAGTCCTGGGATTGAGCCCCACATCCTGCTCTCTGCTCAGCAGGAAGCCTGCTTCCTCTTGTCTCTCTACCTGCTTCTCTGACTACTTGTGAATTCTGTCTGTCAAATAAATAAATAAAATCTTTTTTAAAAAAGAGATAAATTTGATGATATTTAAGGAATTCATGTAATTGTATAATGGTCAGTAAAAATATCTTTGATACTAACATATTAACTTACATGTAACTTAGATGGTCAATTTCCAAAAAAATTAAACGAAAATAAAACGTACTTTTTTAAAAAGGTACAAAAGCTAGACTTCCTTTGACTACTAAAAACATGTCTGAAACCTGCAATGGCTACTGGTTATCAATATGAACATAAAGGATCTTTAAGCTGTAGAGATACAAAACTTCCAGTTGATAGGGTTTTCTAACTAAAAGAATATAAGGCAGTAATTTAGTATAAATACAATTACTTCTGTAGTGTTCCATTGGACAATGCTGTATAGTTTATGGGCATTCAGAAAATCTAAAGCTTCAACTGCTATTACACAGTGAAATGCATTTCCTACAATTAAGTATAATTTTTAAACAAAAGTCGTAAATAACAGGTGCCAATATAATAAAATTAAGATATTAAAAATAACCATTAGGGGCGCCTGGGTGGCTCAGTGGATTAAGCCGCTGCCTTCGGCTCAGGTCGTGATCTCAGGGTCCTGGGATCGAGCCCCGCATCGGGCTCTCTGCTCTGCAGGGAGACTGCTTCCTCCTCTCTCTCTGCCTGCCTCTCTTCCTACTTGTGATCTCTCTCTCTGTCAAATAAAGAAATAAAATCTCTAAAAATAACCATTAGCACAACCACCACACGTAGATTTGCAAAAGTCCTGGGCCATAATTGTTCCCCCTATTCCACTATTCAATACTTGGAAGTCCAGTTTCCTAAGATAGTTTTCTGATGTACACAAAGAATAAAATGAGCTTCTTCCATACCCTCCCCCCATATTCTGTCCCCTGAGATTCAAAGCTTAATATGAGTTCCATTTTCCAGAGATAAAAGGACTGCATTAACAATGATGTGTCCTAGCTTTCTTCTTTTTATAATAAATTACCATATTTGTATTTTGATGCTGTCATATGCGAGAGGATGTTAAATATCCTCTTGTCGTAATTAACTCCTTAAACCAAATTAAATGGCTTGGCTCAACACAGACTGTGAAAGTTAAAAGAATATAATTCTATTACTAATTATTTTAAAATTATTTTAATAATCAGAGCTTTTTTATTCCATAATTGACTTTCACTGAGAAATGTGGCTAAAAAGCTACAAGAATTTGTATTTGGGGTATTTAGCAATATTTTGTAACCTTACAAATACTTCAGGCCAAATCCTAATACAAAAAATATAATCAACAGCTAATTTAAAAAATTCCATCCATAATTATATCAAATATGACCCACTGGGCTTAGTGATATTCTTACTATAAACACAACTGCTTCTGCAGTAGACTAATGAAATGTCATGGAAAATAACTCCCCTTTATATATACAAAATATAAACAGAAAAGTCTATTTTTAGGAGTAGATATAAAGTCTCTACTTTTCAAGGACAGTCTAAAAATTTCTGATGACCTAAAGATATTACAAAGGTTTTAAAAAAGAAAAGAAAAGAAAAGAAAAAGTCTTTGTATATGGTCTGGAAAAAAAAGTTTCTTAGAAATAATAAACAGAAAAAACAAAATTAGTACTTCAAATTAACTTTTAGGATTTTAATATAAAAAGATAAAAATCAGTGAGAACTATTATAATGTAACATTTCCCCCACCATTAAGGAGATCATTTATTTTTTTGCAAATTAAACCATAATATAAAGATTTATGGTTATGGGAAAATACTAAATAAGCAATCTTCTTAAAAATATTATGTGCAGGGGCGCCTGGGTGGCTCAGTGGGTTAAAGTCTCTGCCTTTCGCTCAGGTCATGATCCCAGGGTCCTGGGATCGAGCCCCGCATCAGGCTCTCTGCTTGACAGGGAGCCTGCTTCCTCCTCTCTCTCTCTCTCTCTCTGCCTGCCTCTCTCCGTACTTGTGATCTCTATCTGTCAAATAAATAAATAAAATCTTTAAAAAAATATTATGTGCAAATATACTTGAACTTAGAGAAAGACTCTGAAAAAGAGTAAAGTCAAGGTATGAAGTGACTACTAATGAGCACCAGAGCCAGGTGAAATAGGAATGAGTTTAAATAATTGTTAAAAATATCGTAATGAAATTAAAATATAAATCCCAACAAACTTTTTGAAAGATACATAAAGAAAAAATAAAAACGCAATGCAGGTGATTTATATCTAAAAGAGTAGACTGTACTGACAAAGAGCAAGAGAAGCAAGGGAGTAGCTAAACAGACTATCAAGCTTCTTGTCTTACACACGGGAGTCTCAAGAGAGAGTTTCACTCTAGAGTGAGATATTTAGAGTTTCAAAGGCCTTTGGCAAACTTAAGAGTGACTATACATAGAAGTTAAAATAGAATACACAATATTAGACAGTAATGCAAATCTCTTTTCCTTCTGTGACGGACTGAATGTTCATATTCTCTCAGATTTCTTTTGTTGAAATGTAATCCCCAATGCGACGATATCTGGAACTGGGGCCTTTGGGAGGTCCTGAGGTTAGAGCCCTTATGAACAGGTTTAATGCTGTTACAAGAAAGCAGGGACACCTGGGTAGCTTAATCGGTTAGGCATCTAACTCTTGATCTCAGCTCAGGTCTTGATCTTAGGGTTTTAAGTTCGAGCCCATGTTGAGTGTGGAGCCTACTTAAGAAAAAAAAAAAATCAGCTCAGGTCTTGACCTTGGGGTTGCGAGTTTGAGCCCACACTAAGCATGGAGCCTACTTAAAAAAAAAAAAAAAAGAAGAAGAAGAAGAGGAAGAAGAAGAGGAGGAGAAGATGCCAGAGAACTAGCTCCCCTCTTTTTCCACCATGTGAAGATACAATGTATCTGCAGCCTGGAAGAGGGCCCTTTACCAGAACCAAGCATTGCTGGCAGCCTGATCTCAGACTTCCAGCCTCCAGACCATGAGAAATAAATGTCTGTTGTTTAAGCCATTCAGTCTATGGCATATTGTTACAGCAGTTTGGGCTGACTTCCGGGTGGGGGGAGTAGAGAAGAGGGTTATGGAGGAATATTTTTCTGAACATAATTTATGAAACAAGGAATAAAATAATAATACATAAATATATTTTTAAAAGTCAAAAAAGCAGAAAGACTACTTATTAAAAATAAAAGATTAAGAATCATAAAGGATAAAAAAAAGAATCATAAAAGATGATAATTTTAAAAATGTCTGACTCCTCATGCCCAACTACAAAATTTTAAGCCAACTACCTTTTGACTATGGAATTTGAAGGCTCCCTGGTAAGGGAAGGGATTTATGGCTTTCTCCTGCATGGGCAAAAAGTGCCACAAGATGAAGACTGAAAATTACCAAATCATGGGAAAAGTACACACCACAGAAATCTGTGAAAATCCTAGAGACAAAGGAAACAGCAGCCCCAGATGTTACGACTGGCCTTCCTGGCAATTAGAAGCTAAGGCTGAAAATGTGGGAGGCCTAAGCTGGGAGAACATGCAGAATAAGGAAGCCGGGAGGCTTTCCCTGTTTAGTGTAAAGAACTAGAAACCTCTATATAATTGATGCAGTGGGATAAAGAACACAAATTTTTCCTTCTTGGGTGGGCCACCACCATTTACAGCACCTAGACCTGAGTCCCAATGAGCCAATAAGGAAAAAGCAAAAACAAGATAGCCCATAAAGGAAGGAAAAAGAATCCAAGTGACATTAGACTTCTCATCTTTAACAATGGAGCCAAAGGACAATAAAAAAAGAGAGAACAGCTGCACCTCAGGAATTCTGTGCTCAAAACACAATTAACCTGTCAGGAAAAAGAAAGATATGTGCAGATATGCATAAAGGAAGAGTAATGTATAACCTATGCTATTATTGAGCAACATACTCAAGAAAAATACTCTTGAGAGAAAAATACTCAAGAAATGATTATCCAGAGAACACATGAATCTGAAAAAGAAACAGAAAATGAAGGAAAGAGAAAATTGTTAGGTGACAAATCTTGCAATATATAAATGCTATTAAATTTAAATTAGATAATAACAAACTGGATATGTGACAGCCAAAAAACATATTCTTGAAATAAAAGGAATATGCATGGTTTTAAGACAAATTCTTTAAAAACAAAAAACAGGGCAGCCTTGAAGCTGTTACTATTAAGATGTTAGTTAATACCAATAGGCTTGGGTTGGGTTGGGGAGAATTTCTGTAAATATCCAATAAAACTTAGCAGGGGGCAGGAGAGGAAGTAGTGAGAATAAAAACATTGCAAGGATTTCATCTGGAGAAACAGAAAAAAAGGTAAAGCATTAGAAAGTATTCCAGGTTTCTGACGTAATGAGGGGAGAGTGAAGGGACCGTCTTGGTAAGGGAAACAGTTGATACCTTATTTTCAAACAACAGAGAAATACATACCTAATTATGAATGTAGGGAAAGGAAAGGTAACCTCTAATGTAACGAGAAAGTATCATGTAATTCTTTGTTAACAAAGAGGAAAATGCGATGAATATTAAAGTGATTAAGCAGAAAGTTTTTTTTAAGGGGAAAAAAAGGTAGGTAAAATAAATAATAAACCTAAATTAGGGTAGAAAGAATAAAACCAAATACCTTAGCTCACTAATTTTGAATGAACTAAATTCTCTTGTGAAAGGTGGCTTAAGGTTAAAGAGTGAGTTAAATTAAACCAAATTATTTTCAAGAACAAACTTAAAGCAAAGTAACAGAATTTCCTTAACAAAGAATTTGGTTTGACATTTAAAAAGAATGAATATATTGACCATATATAAATCACACTTTATCACTACATTCTTAAAATACATCTACAAAATTCAGAAAGATGGTAGC
The DNA here is from genome assembly GCF_922984935.1 of Meles meles. Taxonomy (NCBI): domain Eukaryota; kingdom Metazoa; phylum Chordata; class Mammalia; order Carnivora; family Mustelidae; genus Meles; species Meles meles. The sequence goes on along the minus strand of NW_025721234.1, from coordinate 111,459 downwards.
AAAACTCAGAGTATGTGGCTTTGGAAGTTTCTTCTAGTTTGCTCATTTGGAGCTAAGTGCTAGCCTTATGAGGGAAATTGTCCAGAGTGAAAGTTATGGAAAATGTGAGACGGAAACGTAAGGGGAGGGGGGTTCACTAGCTTCTAGAATTCTTGTTTCCTCAGACTGAAACGCTAGAAAGAATTGCCTAATTTGATTGTAAAAAAAAATTTTCTTTGACTAGATGTTAGTTCAACACCTGACATCTACCATACCACACTGCTACATTATTCAATGATTTCATAAAAGGACTAGTCATCAAATACGTACAGTTGCACTGTCAATGTGTAACAATGACTGGTTCCTGCATATGGGTGATCGTGTATTTCCTATGTCCCAAAGCCAGAGATCTCAGCATGATAGCTGCAGTCGTGAACTACCACAGTGAAACCAAAAACACCCAACAAGTTCAAGAAAAAAGAAAGCGTAAGAAGTAATATTAGTATCAGACTAGAAGGAATTTAGGGGTAAAGGCAATAAAAAGGATAAAGAGGTACATGATATAATGACAGAAGACATGATTTGGGAGGCAGAAATATCAATTTTAAAATCTGCATGTTTCAAATGGCATGGGATCTAATATAAAGGTAACAGATACGCAAAGAGAACTTGGTTATAATGTAAGCCTTCAAAACATCTCTTATAGAGGGCAGAACTAGTAAAAGGAGTAAAGGAATTCAGTGATAAACAGTTTTTAATAACTCAATTTAATAAATAGAAAATGTTATATTCCTCAAATAATGAAATATCGTTGTCAGTATATCCAAGGGATATCTAGAAAAATCAACACATGATACTAAAAGCCAGGAATAAAAATTCTTTTAAGTCAAGATTTTACAAGCTAGATTTTCTTTTTTTTTTTAAGATTTTATGTTTTTATTTGAGAGAGAGACAGAGTGAGAGAGAGAGAGAGAGCATGAGAGGAGAGATGTCAGCAGGAGAAGCAGACTCCCTGCTGAGCAGGGAGCCGGATGCAGGACTCAATCCAGGGACTCCAGGACCATGACCTGAGCTGAAGGCAGTTGCTTAACCAAGTGAGCCACCCAGGTGCCCTACAAGCTAGATTTTTTTTTCCTTTTTAAAAAATTTATTTATTTATTTTCAGCATAACAGTACTGCTTGTTTTTGCACCACACACAGTGCTCCATGCAATACGTGCCCTCTCTATTACCTACCACCTGGTTCCCCAACCTCCCACTCCCCACCCCTTCAAAACCCTCAGCTTCTTTTTCAGAGTCCATAGTCTCTCATGGTTCATCTCCCCTTCCAATTTCCCACAACTCCCTTCTCCTCTCCATCTCTCCATGTCCTCCATGTTCTTTGTTATGCTCCACAAATAAGTGAAACCATATGATACTTGACTCTCTCTGCTTGACTTATTTCACTCAGCATAATCTCGTCCAGTCCTGTCCATGTTGCTACAAAAGTTGGGTATTCATCCTTTCTGATGGAGGCATAATACTCCATCGTGTATATGGACCACATCTTCCTTATCCATTCGTCCGTTGAAGGGCATCTTGTTTCTTTCCACAGTTTGGCGACCGTGGCCATTGCTGCAATAAACATTGGGGTACAGATGGCTCTTCTTTTCACTACATCTGTATCTTTGGGGTAAATACCCAGAGTGCAATTGCGGGGTCATAGGGAAGCTCTATTTTTAATTTCTTGAGGAATCTCCACACTGTTCTCCAAAGTGACTGCACCAACTTGCATTCCCACCAACAGTGTAAGAGGGTTCCCCTTTCTCCACAACCTCTCCAACACACGTTGTTTCCTGTCTTGCTAATTTTGGCCATTCTAACTGGTTTAAGGTGATATCTCAATGAGGTTTTAATTTGAATCTCCCAGATGGCTAGTGATGATGAGCATTTTTTCATGGGTCTGATAGCCATTTGTATGTCCTCATTGGAGAAGTGTCTGTTCATATCTTCTGCCCATTTTTTGATATGATTATCTGTTTTGTGTGTGTTGAGTTTGAGGAGTTCTTTATAGACCCTGGATATCAACCTTTGTCTGTACTGTCATTTGCAAATATCTTCTCTCATTCCATGGGTTGCCTTTTTGTTTTGTTGACTGTTTCCTTTGCTGTGCAGAAGCTTTTGATCTGGATGAAGTCCCAAAAGTTCATTTTTGCTTTTGTTTCCTTGGCCTTTGGAGACATATCTTGAAAGAAGTTGCTGTGGCTGATATCGAAGAGGTTACCACCTATGTTCTCCTCTAGGATTCTGATGGATTCCTGTCTCACGTTGAGGTCTTTTATCCATTTCGAGTTTATCTTTGTGTACAGTGTAAGAGAATGGTCGAGTTTCATTCTTCTACATATCGCTGTCCAGTTTTCCCCGCACCATTTATTGAAGAGACTTTTTCCACTGTATATTTTTTCCTGTTTTGTCGAAGATTATTTTACCGTAGAGTTGAGGGTCCATATCCGGGTTCTCCACTCTGTTCCACTGGTCTATGTGTCTGTTTTTATGCCAGTACCATGCTGTCTTGGTGATCACAGCTTTGTAGTAAAGCTTGAAATCAGGTAACATGATGCCGCCAGTTTTGTTTTTGTTTTTCAACATTTCCTTAGCAATTCGGGGTCTCTTCTGATTCCATACAAATTTTAGGATTATTTGCTCCAGCTCTTTGAAAAATACCAGTGGAATTTTTTTTTCTTTTTTTAATTTGAGTATATTGGCACATAATGTTACATTAGTTTCAGGTACAACACAGTGATTCAAGAAGTCTCTATGTTATCCTATGCTTATCACAAGTGTAGTTACCCTCTGTCACCATGAAACACCGTATCATTGACTGTATGTATTCCCTGTGCTGTACCTTTCATCCTGTGACTTTTTCATTCACAACTGGAAGCCTCTATCTCCCAATCCCCTTCACCCATTTTGGGCCTTCCCTACCCCTCTTCCCTCTGGCAACCAACAGTCTGTTCTCTGTATTTATGGGTCTGATTTTGTTTTCTGTATATTCATTTGTTTTGTTTTTCAGATTTCACATATAAATGAAATCATATGGTATTTGTTTTCTCTCAGACTTATTTAACTTAACATAATGTCCTCTAGGTCCATCTACATTGTCCCACATGGCAAGATCTCATTATTTTTTATGGCTGAGTAAGTGTGTCTATCACCTGTCAATGGACACTTGGGTTGCTTCCATCTTGGCTATTGTAAATAATGCTGCAATTTTGGTAAGAGATGACTGAACAGATGCAGCTGGATGTATCGATTGTGGTGCAGTCAAGGTGCACCCTGGAACACTTCTGTGCAATCAGGATTCCCCACCCAAATGAGAGAAAAAAGAAAAGAAAAAGAAATAGGGAAGAGACAAAAATAAAGAAAAGAAAAGAAAAAAAAAAAAGAAAAAAATAGATAGAGAGACAGGAAAAAAAGGGAAGATAAAAGAGAAGGCTCAGTCCAAATGGGCCCCAAGGTAAGATTTATGAAGTATACAAACAAAAACAAACAAAAAGACTGATAAAAGTATATGACAAGAGAAAAAATGTATATATAAAAGCAAAAACAAAGGAAGAACCTCAGTGTGGGCGAGGAAGGTTATTTTGATTCTTCCTGGATGTATCTTGATGTCTTTGTTAAGGGACTCAACTCTCCTAATATAAAGGGGGATTAAAAATTGGTTTGCCTATAGGGGTAGCATTGTTTGGGGAAAGGGGACTACCTTGAAGTTTAACTCTATATGTATATTAGAAAATAAAAATTAAAAAAGAATAAACTAGACTAAACTAAATTAAAATTTAAATAAAAATTTAAAAAATAGAAAAGCAAAAGAAAAACACGGGTGTATGTATCCAAAAGTTTAGGTTAGAAGGTTATTAAGGAATTTGATGTACTGGACATCTCACTGTGATGGTAAATAGGTTAAAAAATTATCTATATGTATAAAAACACAGAATATTGGCAAAGAGTTAAAAATAAAAATTGTAGTTACGAAGTAGTGGTGGTTGTTCTCTTGTCGTCTTCTTTTTTTTTTTTTTTTTCCTTCCTGGTTGGTTTTCTGGGTTTTCAGACATTGATGTTCCCTGAGTTAGGTCCTCTTACCCCCCTCAAGGGGGTGGGCTCTGAGGAAACCGTTTGTTTTTTTTTTCAGGCTTTTGTTCTCTGGAGGTTTTTATGTTCTTTCATCTGTTTTCTCTCATCTTGACAGCTTTTGATGGTTTTTGGAGGTTTAGAGGAGAGCAAACTGCACCCAGACCTCCCTCTCAGAGAGAAGCCTCAGAATGCTCTGCAGAGCTGCTGGCAGAGTCAGTTCTGAGTCACGGTCCCTGGGGATGCAGGGTCTCCTCCTTGTACCCAATACCACGGCAGCGGCAGCTGTCTGGGCAGCTCCAGACTGCCAGAGAGGTTCCAAGCAGCGATCACACACTGAGATTTTCCCGCTGGACCAGGCTGGGAATGCCTGGTTTTTCAGGATGCCAGAGGTCCAGGCTAGTACCTGTGTGCACCTCTCCCAGGGGAGGGTGTGGGATGCGCGTTTCAGCAATACCTTCTGGCCAGGCTCCCAGCCCCTCTCGGGAGCCGGACCCCATGCGTTCTCAGGCACTCTGGCTGCTCAGGTGCGCTGGAGGCTCAGAGACCAAGACCTGCTTTCTCTGCCACACTCTCTCTGGCTCAGCACCAGGGGAGGCTGTCCTGGGTCCGGGGACTTAAGCCCCTGTCCCTAATCGCCCTGATTCCGTAATACCCACCATGATCCTTTGCTCTTTTTTTTTTTTTTTTTTTAGTGCTTTCAACCAGACTCCAAGCTAATGCTGGTCCCCATACACAGGGCACTCTCGTATCGGCCTATTACTTTCCAATCGGTCACCTCTGGTGGCTCCCTCCCCCTTTTGTTTATATTCTGATATCAGTCCGACGTTCCCACTCTGCTTTACCTGCCACTGGCGTCTTCTGCTCCTATAGAGATCAATGTATAATTCTGATCTCAGGCTGATTTCATGGGTGGCCGGAGTTCTTTGGTAGGTAATCAGCTCACTTTAGGGTACAGGTTGAAACGGCACCTCCTCCTACTTCCCCGTCATCTTCCACAGACCTCCAAGCTAGATTTTCTAATTAAAAATTCAGTGAAAACATAAAGCAAGACAACAAAACGTGCTTAGTTAAAAGATTAAAGTTTTTTTCTTTTTGAAATTATACCATAGGATTTTGACAACACTTAAACTTTGACAAGGCAATCACAAAGTTACACCTTTCACAAATTAATCCTAAAGTCTGAAATTTTCCAATCTCAGGCTCCAAAGAGCAACTTTTACTTTACAAGTTTAAGTAAGAACCCTAGGCACCTCCATCTGTCATATTTGTGTTTTGTTAAGTTCCAGTATGTCATACGTCAGACACGATTATTTACATGATTTAAAAGATTTAAAAACTATTTATTAGGTGCTCCTGGGTTGCTCAGTTGGTTAAGTGGCTGCCTTCAGTTCAGGTCATGATCCCAGGGTCTTGGGATAGAGCCCCACATCGGGCTCTCTGCTCAGCAGAGAGCCTGCTTCCCCCTCTCCCTCTGCCTGCTGCTCTGCCTACTTCTGCTCCTCTATCTCTCCATCAAATAAACAAATAAAATCTTAAAACACACACACACACAACTAATTTTAAATGGATTTCAAATCTATTTTTCCTTATTATACTTCAAATTCATTTATCCCAGAATGTTCTTCCACACTTTAAAGTTTTTCCGCTATATGGCAACTTTTAAAAAAGGTGAAGATGTTCCCTCCTCATAAGGGAGAGGAAAATAAAAAGCTCTTAAGTGGTTCATGCTTGGTGGAAGTGCTTGTGAACTGTTCCATAGTAAGGAAAAGCCTGTTTGATAGAAAATTACCAAAATTAATTTTAGAACAGTGCTGTGATAACTGTATTTCAGAAATTCAATTTAGAAAATACTCACTGAATATACTCCAGTGCCTGGCAAATAGGAAAGAACAAATGAATGAATGTTCCACAAGGAAAGGGTTAGCAAAGATGCACAGGAGGCAAGCTTCCCGAAGATACTATACTTTTGTTGCAAGGTGTATACTGCTCCAGGCAGTACTTGACCTCCTAAAATCATATGCAACACTTCATGTATACATTTCTCAGACTTTACCTTTATAACACTGACATATTTAAATAATACAGACCGTTTTTTAAAAATACAGAATGTTCTACATTTGGAATCTGTTTCATGTTTCCTCGTGGTTAGATTCAAGTTATATGTCCACAGTCAGAATACCAGGTAAATGAAACACTATGATGCCCATTTTCCCCTCACTGCTAAAGTTAATTTTGATAAGCCAGTCATGGGGTTATCCAATTTCTCAATTTAATAATTACTATTCTTCCCCCTTGTAAGTTAGAAGCAATCCATAGAAAGACATTTCACAACCATAAAAGTATTCTGCTTCTCATAAAAATTTTTCTTCTGGACTTAGCATCCATTGACTATACTTACCTGAGCCAATCTCCACTATTATGATGGCAAAATGTTTTCCACCTCCAAGATTCCTTCCACATTTGCCAAAGAACATTCTACCCTAAGCAAGGCTACCTTTTCTCTGCATTTATTATCAGTATGGGCTCATGGATTCCTATTTTTATCAAGGTGTATAATTCATTACCATCCTTCATGGTTTTGGTACTCACACTGTCCTAGATTTGGCCAGTGGGAGTCACCTTTAGTTAGCTCCTGTATCCTTTCAACATGCCCCAGCCTTCCATTTCTTTTCATCTTTGTTATCACTTTCTTACTTTCTGGCATAAAAAGATGTTCTAGGGCCATCCTTCAACTTCTTTGTCTAGCCTTAGAATAAGCCATTTCTTAGAGGATAGCTTGTTCTCTTTAGTGGGAAATCGTGGGAAATTTATCTTGATGCTAGATAAATTCATTATAATTTCATTATAAATTCATTAAATTCATTATAATAAAAAGTTATAAATTCATTATAATTCATTATAACTGAGGCATCTGCTTCTAGGTTTTGTCAGCAGACAGAGCTGGGAAAGTTTTTACTTGTGTGCACCACCCATATACATACATATATACACACATATATATGATTATATATGCTTATATATTTATATATGTGTGTGCACATATATAAATATTTGATTACTTTAGACACTCTAATCCATTCCACAGGATTCTTCACTGTCTTCTTCTATTTCATATCTTTGTCTTCATCTTTCCTCAATGAGAACCCTGGCTTCTAAAATGAGTTCTCATTTGTTCAATCCCTAACACTTCTAAAACAGCATTTCTACATCCATTACACTGTGAAAAAAGAAAACTACTAAAAAAAAAGGAGTTCAAATTTTGTTTACAGTCCTCTCCATCTCAACCTCCAGAGGGTCTACAGTTGAATAGTATGTACATTAAGTTACCTAAATTCTCCCCCACACCTTGAAAGCAACTGATTCAACGTAGGAATTTAACTAGTATTTAATCTATACAATATTCCCCAGAGGTATCTACCAAGTGAAAGCTTCTCATAACATAAAAGCTAAGTTAGAGAAAAACTGCAATTAAGGAAAACATACATTAGATTAGAGCAAAAGACACAAGCAAAAGGTTCTCATTGTAGAGAATAATTAAAATGAATAAATATGAGTTAAACTCCAAAGAACTAAATGATGACACAAAGATGATACCAATTTCTCTTTTAAATTAATAAGTGAAAGGAAGTAAATTGTCTCCAGAAAAGTCATATGCAGATGTTTTAAAACCACATGCTCCCTTTCTCCTACTAGTTACTCACAGGCACTAGGATATTTATTTTGGGTAGATGGACTGGGAAAGATTTTCTGTAAAGTAGGGAAGATGAAATGAAAGAGTTAACAGGAATTAGTAATTCCTACTATAGCAAGCCAGGCAGAGGAACTGAAAAGTCAGCTGTGGCTCCTCCTTTCCTCTCCCAGCCCACACTAAAAATAAAACATAACCAAGAGCATTTGTCTTTAAAAAAAGAGAGAGAGAGAGAGAAAGAAAGAAAAGAAAAGAAAAGAGTTTAGGTGATGAGAATATTTCAAATAAGGTAACTAAAGCAGTTACTATGGGCCATTTGTTAGATGATGAAAAGTCATTATTACATATGAAAAAAATATGACCAACTATATGCCAAATTGCTTAGTCATTAAGTATGTCATAATATTGGTTATGTTAGTGTTTTTATCTTTAATCTCACTTATGTAATTTTAATAACATGTAAATAAAGTTAAGCATTTCATTCCAAAACAGAGGCAGAAGAGAAAAAAAAAAAACAAAAAAGGCTCTAACAGAGGCAGAAGAGAAAAAAAAAAAACAAAAAAGGCTCTGCTCATCAAAGAAACGACTTTCTCCCCATATAGTTTATTACCTGTATTCTTGCTGCCTTCATCCTTTCTTACACAAGAACATTTTTTTCCAACACTTTGAATATTTTACCACTCTAATTTCCTTCAACACTAGTTCAAACAAGCATGAAAAAGAGAATTAATCGTTCTATTTTTTAAATAAACCTGAGCAAAAGGAAAAAAAAAAAACAACACTCTAGTCGGCAGAGTAGAGGACATTTTCATATATTTTCAATAGGAGGTAAAGTGAAATCATATAGTCAATTCTACTGATTTCATTGTGCTTGCTATTAAGCTGGCATTTCTCAACTTCAAATGCACAAACCTAAACAGGTTTGAGACCTGAGTTCCTTAATAGAAGGAAGAGGCCAAGTCCCCTTGAAGAAAGACCTAGCAATACTACCTCCAGTATTTATAGCATAAAGCTACCATTGGCAAACAACAACCCACAGACCAAATCCATCCTAGCAACTGTTTTTGTAAATAAAGTTTTATTGGAAACAGCCATACTCATTCATTTACATATGGTCTGGCTACTTTTGCAATACAATGGCAAAGTTTGAGACAAAGATTGAATGGTAGGCAAACCCAAACGTATTTACTATCTGGTCTTTTATTAAAAAGAAATGTGCTGACCCTTGCTGTAAATCTTCATTGAATTATTCTTCAAAACACTGGCAGTGCTTGCTAGGGTGATTATGCACTGGAAAAAAGAAATACCTAGACCAGTCGGGGACTCAGACACATACTTTAAACAGACATTAATTACCAGGGACATAAAATGTCATCGTGGTCTGTTAGTTAGAGGGCTTAGGGTGATCTGGTGATAAATGGGTTTCCAGCTCCAGTTTAAATCTAAATGGAACAGTATATCTACAGATGTATCCTGTGGTTATTTTCCAGTTCCTGCAAGTATAATTGGAAGAGAAATATTTGGCAACTGGAAGAATTTCCATCTTGGCTCTCTGACCCAAGGCGTAAGCATCAGTATACTAGGAAAAACCAAATGAAAGTCCCTAGAAGTTGTTCTTCCTGCCACGGATGTAAAGCAAAAGCAATAATGCATCCATATCCCCAAGACAGTGGCAGAGGTTAGTGTCACCACCCAAGACAGAAAAAGATGTTAGAGTGATAAATATCAGTCATATATCCATTGAATTTACCTGTTTAGCCTATACAGAAGGTGGGTGACTGTGAAGAGTGATTACAAATCACCATAAATTCAATCAGGCTGTGACACCAAATGTGGCTATTCCCGATGTGCTATCTTTAATGAAGCAAATCAACACAATCTGAAATCTTACACAGAACTACAAGACGGCAAATACTTTGTCTCTATATTAACTGATTTACTATCAGAAGATATTTGCCTTTTTTCGGGCATGACCAACAACATAATTCATGGCCATTAACTCTCCTGCTTTTGCCATTGTATAATTCGTAGAGACAGTGGTCGTGTTTTCTTAATAATTTATTATTTATTATGTGACATGCAGTGGGCTAAATGTTTATACGTATTTTCTCATTAAATTTCCACAAGAGATAGGCACTTCTATTATCTACATTATACAGCTGTAGAAATGCAAGCAACACAAAGATTAAACAACGTAAGAGTTGCAGAGCCGAAACTGAAACCTAAGTGGCAAAATCCAGAGCCCCTTTGCTTAAGAGGATCCACTATGCTAAATCTGTTCAATAAAAGAGCTTTTTTTGTTTGTACACTTATCCCTTTTTTAGTTGACTAATATTTGGATTGTTTGTACTCTCTGGATATTATGAATAATATTGCTAAGACGATTCATGTGCAGATTTTTATGTGGATACGGGATTTCATTTCTCTCAGATATATACCTAAAAGTAGAACTGCTCGGTCATGTGTTAAGTCTACCTTTAACATTCTGAGGAACTGTGAGAGTGGCTGCACCAATTTACAATCTCATTATCTGAGGGCTCCAATTTCTCTGTATCCTTACCACCACTGATTTTGATCTTTTTTTTTTTTTTCAGAGACAGCGATTATTCTGACATTACACAGAACAAAACACTGATCCACAACACTGATGACTTTGGACTTATGCTTATTAAAAATGGGAAGGAGGAATCACAAAGTTCTTTAGATGCCTTAGTAAGACGGTTCTGTCCGTTGAGGGTCTGCCTTCAGCTCAGGTCATGATCCCAGCGTCCTGGGATCCAGTCCCACATGGGGCTTCCTATTCAGCAGGGAGTCTGCTTCTTTCTCTCCCTCTGCCACTCCCCACCACTCATTTTCTCATTCTCTCTCTCTCAAGCAAATTAAAAAATATATATATGAGAGGCAATATACAAAAAAAAAAAAACAAAAAACCATTAGTAAAGTAACATTTCTAGGAATCCAATGCCTAAGACCTGTCTCCAAGGTTAAAGAGAAGTTACTATGTACACATTTACTACTAAGAAGGGGAGACTGGGGCGGCACAATGCTTGACAAGCATTTGTAAGTCAGGATCAGAGCAAAAGAAAGCTCCGTAACAAATCCAGGCTGTACTATAAGCTCTTCTTTTACTTGAAACTTATTATTTTTTAAAGATTTTATTTATTTGACAGAGATCACAAGTAGGCAGAGAGAGACACAGGCACAGAGAGAGGGGAGGAAGTAGGCTCCCCACTGAGCAGAGAGTCTGATGCCGGTCTCTATCCCAGGACCCTGGGATCATGACCTGAGCCCCATAATCTGTGCCTCTTCTGAGAGGTCTCGACATATCTTCCCTACACTTCACTGCCACTAATCTTCTAATCCTGTTCTTTCCATATCGTTGACCAGTTTTCTAAACTATCTGCAGTGAGTGTAGATTTGTGCTTCTACCTACCTCTCAGTCCAGACTGTACTTTTCAAAGCTTGGCCCAGAGACTTGTCTGAATGTGAACCAAGGCATCACCACCACTCCTCACAGTAAAGTATCTGCACTTCACTCAGTGCTACCCAAGCCCTCTCTTCCTCCCTCTATCTATTCTGGGCAGGAGGATACAGGGCCACAGTTCCTGGGTGTTTATAGAGAGAAAGGTTGATTTTATTTTACATGCTTTTGAATTAATGTTGGAAAACTAATTGCAAGCAGTTTTTAAACCCAAAATGTCATATTGTAAAAGGATAATAAACATTGGGTCAAAATGAAGCAACAACAAAAAGAGCTTAGCCCATTGGTAGAACTTCCCATTGCTCATGTCTTCGGGCTGTTATCATGTAGCAGTATGTTTTTTTCTTTCTTTCTTTCTTTTTTTCTTCCTAGGCCATCATGGAACTTTGAATTTTAAACTGCAACGCAGGGTTTTTTTTTTCCTTCATCTGGTATTAAGAAATTCCCCCTTGATGTTAGGTATGGATTGAAGAAAAGAAGGCAGTGTCTCAGTAAAGAAAGCCATAGCTCTATCTGTATTTCTGGACCTGCTCAAGCTCAATATCTTATGTAGCATTGCCCTCCCTTCCACCCTCCCTCCCTTCCTTCCTCTGTTTTTAGAGAGGGAGAGAGGGAGAATCTTAAATACGCTTCATGCCTAGAACGGAGCCTGATGTGGGGCTCAATCCCACAACCCTGTGATCATGACCTGAGCCAAAAACAAGAGTCAGAGGCTTAACTGAGCTACCCAGGTGCTCCTCTTATATAGCATTTCTCTTATCTATCTACCTATCTATCTATCTATGAGAGAGAACAAGTAGGAGGAGAGGCAGAGGAGGGTAAGTAGAGAGAGAGAGTGAGAGAGAGAAGCAGTAGAGAGAGAGAGAGAAAAGAGAGAGAGAAAGAAGTCTCAGCAGAGACTTCCCTGCTGAGCAGGGAGCCCCACGTGGGACTTGATCCTAGGACCCAGAGATTGACCAACTGAGCCACCCAGGCACTCTTCTTACAAAGCATTTCTACTTACTGGATAGTTTGTTCCAACTGTCCCTGTACTTCATGGTTTCAAGGGTGAAATAGTACCCCTTTCATCATGGGTGATTTAAGTCATCCTATGGTTATTGTTTCCCGTGATTAGACCTTCAGTATCTTTCAAGGTCCAATAACAAGCTAAGATCTGTTTCTCAAAAGAATAATGATCTTTAGGAAATGGCATGGTTTTACTCTAAAACCCTGAGGACTTGTATGATTCTCTTGCTGGGGCTTGCCCAAAGCTCTGGATAGTGGATGGGGCACCTGGGTGGCTCAGTGGGTTAAAGCCTCTGCCTTTGGCTCAGGTCATGCTCTCAGGGTCCTGGAATCGAGCCCTGCGTCCGGCTCTCTGCTCAGCAGGGAGCCTGCTTCCCCCTCTCTCTCTGCCTGCCTCTCTGCCTACTTGTGATCTCTGTCTGTCAAATAAATAAAATCTTAAAAAAAGAGGCACAGATTATGATGAAATAGGTATCCAGCTCAAAGGAGGCTCTCAATAATCAGGTGTCCTAAGTGACCCATTCTAAATGTCAATTCTTTTATTTCTTCCAGCCATCCTAGAGTTTATTCAATGAAACCTTACCAAAAAATGACAAAAGTGGAAGGGATAGAGGCTATGCAGGGGCTCTTTCCTCACCATAGCTCATCTGGCACCAGCTACCACTAAGTGCTCAATTTACCAACTCAACTCAACTACTCAGTCTCAACTACAATGAGGCCCTTGACACAGCATCTTTCCCCAGGAGAATTAGACAGACACTGACCCATAGAGTAAGGATCACTATGCTAGGCTGATAGCATATTTTAGGTCATTATGGTAGGCTGATTACACTGACTTCTTTTACCATAGAGAGGATAAATCCTTACTAGATCACATAAGCATCCTAGATTTCAAAAAAATTTTTTCTATTCTTTAACAGTTCTTCTAACATTACCTCCTGTGGGATATCTTATACATTAATAAAGGTTGCCATAAAACTTCCTTCACAGCAAAAATAAGTGAGGCAACAGGCTCATAGCCTTGAAATTCACTGGTCTTACTGCCCACCTAGAAGCAGCAGACTTAACAGAACAAGTAGGATGGTCAACTGAAAATTCAGTTGCAACACCAGTTAGAAGACCAAACTTTAAAAGGCTGTGTTCTCACTGGATGTGGGACATGGTTTAAATCTGTATCCAAATATATGGTGTAATTTCTCCCTTAGCCAAAATACGCGAGTCAAAGAACTGTCTTCATCTCAATATGATTTCTAACTATCCACTCACAGAATTTTTGTTTCCTATCCCAGCAACTCTGGAGTAGAAATTTTGGTTTGCAAGTAAGAATGCTTCTGTATCAAGGAACACAAGAATGTCCTACTGAATTGGAAACCAAAACTGCTAGTGGACCATTTTGTGCTTCTCATGTAACTGAACCAAAAAATGAAAAGAGAGAGAGATTGAATAATTGACTGACTGACTACTGTCTAAAGTGACCAATTCTGTTCCCAAAGAAGAGTTAGACTGCTTCTACAGAAAGCATTAGGGAGGAATACTTCTGGAACCTAGAGTATTCTCTGAGGTACCTATGTCTCTTAGTATTTCCATGTCCAACAGTAAAAGTTAATGGAAAACTATATAAACAAAAAAGCCTGTAAAACCACTGCAGATCAAATCTGTCCAGAATAAAGGTATTGTGTCACCCCACCAAGTAAAAAGCCTGGATCATCTCAGAAAAAAGGAAAAATGAAATGGACAGAAAGAGAACTTCAGCCATTGTCTCATGACCACTGTCAGGACTGCTGATGTTGACTAACTTAACGATTCAGTCATTAAGTAATAGGTATTTGTATAGAACTGTGACTGTCTACAGCCATAACACCCTGAATGTGCACGATCCCATCTGTACAGAACTGTGACTGAATTTGAGGAGTGATTAATATTGCCCAGAGATAGATATCATGAGTATCTCCCAGAAATGGGTAAATGGTTAATTGAGACCCCTGTCTGTACACTTTGAATAGCAAGAGAATATATGCCTCTCAAGTGAAAAAAATTTTTTGCTGTTCTATGGAAATTCAAGTATGTGTAGAATTGAATAGACAAGTAACTAAAGAAGTGCACTGAGCTAATATTAAGCTATTGTCATCTAGCTTCAAACTCACTCTCTATGCTCCAATTTGTTATTCTAGAACTCCTGGTGGGTGAGCAAGGGTACTAAAAGACTAAAGAAGAAAGAAAGAATGTACTCTCTCCTGTTTGCACAAGTTTTCTACCCTGGAGTGACAACTGATTCCAGCAGTACCAGTTGGCTCCACTAGTTTTTCCCACAGTTCTAGAACCAGCTTCACTTGGCCCCTTCTGAAAAATCAGCACCTCCTTGCCAGTGCTGTACCCTTCCTCAGATGTCAAAATTCAGAGCCATAATCCTCCAAGATCTTGAGGCAACACCACGACCAGCTGGCAGTAAACTTCTAATGAGCTCTACAGGGCCCCTTCCAAACTTTTATATTTTAGTAATTCACCTTCATTCCTCTGTTCCTTGCATGGTAGGTCCTTCCTGAAGTTACTATCTCTTCAACACTTCTTTGCCTTTTCAGTTCTTTAGTAACTGATTATAGTTCTTCATATTAAATTAATTCTGTTAAAGTAATTGTTGTGGTTTTGTTTTTTCCTATACCAAAATGATGTATCTATTAATATCATATAAACTATGTGTGAATATAAAATCAAACAACAAAGCTGGACAGTAGGTCTGAGTTCAGTTTCAAACCTCTAAGAAAATCTTATAACTCAACAGACTGGACGTATTTGTAAAAGACACTATTTATAACATTCTTAGCAACTCTCCTAGAAACACACATGAATATATAGATATCTCAAAAGATTTATACAGTAATAAAAAAGGACACTGAATATTTCTAATTTCCCTATTACAAGTGATACTTCAACAGAATTCTTATACATACACCTTTTGGTATTTTTGTTTATGTACATATATATAATAAAATGTGTGTGTGTATACACACACACATATATATTACGCCTTTTAATATTTCTTGAGTATCTATTATGTACAAGTTACCACACCAGGTACTAGAAATACAACTATGCGGAAGACAAATAAGACTTCTCCTTTCACAAAACTTGAAGCATACTTCCTCAGGACATATGCTACCTTATTGCCCACTAGAAGAGTTGTACCAATTTGCATTCCTATCAGACAGAATAGCAGAGTGTCTATTTGCTCACACCCCAATCAACCCAATCAAAAGGAACATTGTTAATATTTGCCAATGTGATGGATAAAACTTAAACTTCACTGTGATTTTAGAATTTTCTACTAGAAAGAGCAAACATCTTTATCTTTTCACAGAAAAGTGCAGCTTCTTCCTTCAGAGCACTTCCCCCCCACCACATGATTATGCAGGGCATACTTTTAGTGCATGATATGACTACACAGTCTGCTGAGGTTAAATTAATAACTATAACCATCAACAATGACAAAAATAAACATTTATTAGATTCTATTGTGTATTCTTCACATGTATCATTTTATTTAATCCCTACCAAATCTCAAAAAGCAGTATTATTTTTGCATTTTAACTCAATAGCTCGTAAATACCAAGTGTATAACAGCAGAACCCATATTTACTTTGTTAACTCCTGAAAATTTTATAAAGTATAAGCAAATCTTCACAACAAGATATTAAAAACTATTACTGTGGGCACTTTACAGATGAGGAGGCTTAGAAATATTAGTAAGAAAGTAATAGCAGCAAGAAAGGACTGGAGCTAGGATTTGATTCTGTGCAGGCTGGGCCAAGAACCCATGTTCTTAACCAGTAGACCTGTGTTCTTAACCACTACACATATTGCCAAGGTTCTTTTAAGACGTTTGTTACCCAAAAAATCTACAAATAAGTTTTGCGACATTATGTTCTTGCTCTCCAGGTGTTTAACAATTTATGATTAATTACACAAATAAGATGAAGATATATTCATTTTAAAAGGGAAAAGTTAATAGGGATTGCAATCAAATGGGAAATAATTCACATAGAAAATTGAACTTACACAGTTCAGCAAACAAAAGAATTGCAGGAGCAACAAAAAGGAAATATGGACTTTAAAATCTATTTTAAGGGGGTAGGAGTCAAGATGGTGGAGAAGTAGCAGGCTGAGACTACATCAGGTAGCAGGAGATCAGCTCGATAGCTTATCTAAACATTGCAAACACCTACAAATCCAACGGGAGATCAAAGAGAAGAAGAACAGCAATTCTAGAAACAGAAAATCAACCACTTTCTGAAAGGTAGGACTGGTGGAGAAGTGAATCTAAAACGACGGGAAGATAGACCGCGGGGGGAGGGGCTGGCTCCCGGCAAGCGGCGGAGCAATGGAGCACAAAATCAGGACTTTTAAAAGTCTGTTCCACTGAGGGACATTGCTCCAGAGGCTAACCCGGGGTGAAGCCCACGCGGGGTCAGTGTGGTCCCAGGTCCCGCAGGGTCACAGAAGGATCGGGGGTGTCGGAGTGTCGCACAGCTCACAGGTGTTAGAACAGAGAAGCCGGCTACAGAGACAGAGCCAAGGACTGAACCCTCAGCTCGGGGTTACCTTGAACTGGTCGCGGGCTGGGTGAGCTCGGAGCGCGGCTGGAGGCTGGGGATACGGGAGTGATTGGGTGCTGTCCTCTGGGGGCGCACTGAGGAGTGGGGCTCCAGGCTCTCGGCTCCTCCAGGCCGGAGACTAGGAGGCCGCTATTTTCATTCCCATCCAGTGGAACTCTACGGGAAGCATTCAGGGAACAGAAGCTCCCAAAAGCCAACCCGAGGGGATTACATAGTCCGCCCCCGGTAAGGGTGGTGCAATTCCGCCTTGGGCAAAGACACTTGAGAGTCACTACAACAGGCCCCTTCCCCAGAAGATCAAAAAATATCCAGCCAGGACGAAGTTCATCTATCAAGGAAAGCAGGTTCAATACCTAAGGCAGCAGCGGAATTCCAGAGGAGGAGAAAGCAAAGCACGGAATTCACGGCTTTCTACCCATGATTCTTTAGTCTTGCGGTTAATTCAATTTTTTTTTTCAATTTTTTTCTTTCTTTTTTCTTCTGCTAAATTTTTTAAAACTTTTACCCTTTTCTTTTTTAACGTTTTTTGACTAGTTTATCTAAAATATATATTTTTTCTTTCTTTTTTATATTTTTTCTTTATTTGTTTTATTTTTTAAATTTTTTTTAAATTTAAAAATTTAAAAAATAATTTGGGGTGTCTTCTGATTTGGTTACAGCGCATTTTTCTGGGGTATTTGCCACCCTTTTAATATTTTATTTGATCCTTCATATCCTCTTATCTGGACAAAATGACAAGGCGGAAAAAATCCCCCACAATTTGGGGTGTCTTCTGATTTGGTTACAGCGCATTTTTCTGGGGTCTTTGCCACCCTTTTAATATTTTATTTGATCCTTCATATCCTCTTATCTGGACAAAATGACAAGGCAGAAAAAATCACCACAGACAATAGAACAAGAGGCAGTACCAAAGGCTAGGGACCTAATCAATGCAGACTTTGGTAATATGTCAGATCACGAGTTCAGAATGACGATTTTGAACGTTCTAGCTGGGCTCGAAAAAGGCATGGAAGATATTAGAGAAACCCTCTCTGGAGATATAAGAGCCCTTTCTGGAGAAATTAAAGAACTAAAATCTAACCAAGTAGAAATCAAAAAAGCTATTAATGAGGTGCAATCAAAAATGGAGGCTCTCACTGCTAGGATAAATGAGGCAGAAGAAAGAATTAGTGATATGGAAGACCAAATGACAGAGAATAAAGAAGCTGAGCAAAAGAGGTACAAACAGCTACTGGACCACGAGGGGAGAATTCAAGAGATAAGTGACACCATAAGACGAAACAACATTAGAATAATTGGGATTCCAGAAGAAGAAGAAAGAGAGAGGGGAGCAGAAGGTCTAGTGGAGAGAATTATTGGTGAGAATTTTCCTAATATGGCAAAGGGAACAAGCATCAAAATCCAGGAGGTGCAGAGAACCCCCCTCAAAGTCAACAAGAATAGGTCCACACCCCGTCACCTAATAGTAAAATTTACAAGTCTTAGTGACAAAGAGAAAATCCTGAAAGCAGCCCAGGAAAAGACGTCTGTAACATACAATGATAAAAATATTAGATTGGCAGCAGACTTATCCACAGAGACCTGGCAGGCCAGAAAGAGCTGGCATGATATATTCAGAGCACTAAACGAGAAAAACATGCAGACAAGAATACTCTATCCAGCTAGGCTATCATTGAAAATAGAAGGAGAGATAAAAAGCTTCCAGGACAAACAAAAACTGAAAGAATTTGCAAACACCAAACCAGTTCTACAGGAAATGTTGAAAGGGGTCCTCTAAGCAAAGAGAGGGCCTAAAAGTAGTAGAACAGAAAGGTACAGAGACAATATACAGTAACAGTCACCTTACAGGCAATAGAATGGCACTAAATTCATATCTCTCAATAGTTACCCTGAATGTTAATGGGCTAAATGCCCCAATCAAAAGACACAGGGTATCAGAATGGATAAAGAAACAAAACCTATCAGTATGCTGCCTACAAGAAACTCATTTTAGACGCGAAGACACCTCCAGATTTAAAGTGAGGGGGTGGAAAACAATTTACCATGCTAATGGGCATCAGAAGAAAGCTGGGGTGGCAATCCTTATATCAGATCAATTAGATTTTAAGCCAAAGACTATAATAAGAGATGAGGAAGGACACTATATCCTACTCAAAGGGTCTGTCCAACAAGAAGATCTAACAATTTTAAATATCTATGCCCCTAACGTGGGAGCAGCCAACTATATCAACCAATTAATAACAAAATCAAAGAAACACATCAATAATAATACAATAATAGTAGGGGACTTGAACACTCCCCTCACTGAAATGGACAGATCATCCAAGCAAAAGATCAACAAGGAAATAAAGGTCTTAAATGACACACTGGACCAGACGGACATCACAGATATATTCAGAACATTTCATCCCAAAGCAAAAGAATACACATTCTTCTCTAGTGCACATGGAACATTCTCCAGAATAGATCACATCCTGGGTCACAAATCAGGTCTCGACTGGTATCAAAAGATTGGGATCATTCCCTGCATATTTTCAGACCACAATGCTCTGAAGCTAGAACTCCATCACGAGAGGAAAGCTGGAAAGAACCCAAATACATGGAGACTAAACAGCATCCTTCTAAAGAATGAATGGGTTAACCAGGAAATTAAAGAAGAATTGAAAAAATTCATGGAAACAAATGATAATGAAAACACAACGGTTCTAAATCTGTGGGACACAGCCATGATAAATCAAAGTTAATATACTTTAGAAATGATACTAAAAGGAGTTTGAAAAAAAAAAGGTGAAGTTTAGATTTTAATTGCCATTGTAGGGCATTTAACAATACATTTTTCTATTTGTATTAAATTTTAAACTAACAAGAATCTCTACTATACCCACTTTATTGCTGTAATGCAGCTGGATAAAACTTAAAAACATACTTTGAAAATCTAAGAGTTCATTAAATAAATAAAACCAACCAGAGACATTTTTAAGGATTGGTACTTATATTGCACTTTTTAAGACATTCCACTCCATTCTAAGCTTTAGATTAGATTAACTTTTAGATTCAGAAATATTTAGAAGTGCAATCAAGAAAAGAAATGAGCTTGTCTCGTGGTATTTTAATATCTTAAACCACTTACACTTGTCGCTCAGATTCTTATAATTTAGATAAATGGCTACTCTCCTTTCAAACTATTAAAGGCATATTTCTTAAAATGCCCTCTAACATACAGCATCTAACATAGGCATTAGATGTAAGCTCATTTATTTAGTGAAAACTGCTATAATACATAACATTCTTTACATTAAAAAATCATACTACTCTAGCTAACTGAATAATACATGCTTTATGTAATATTATTACACTGTATTTCATATTAAATACCCCATTTTTGAAAACTGAAAACCATGTTACATAAATAAATTATGTACCTACACAAATATAACTTACACATTCCTATCATAAAATCACCTTAAATATTAATATTGTGGTGTGTTTTAAAGATGTACCAGAATTAAAAGTAATTCCTCTTTTTTTGTAAGAAGTCATTTAAAAATAGGTAAAATTTTAAAAGAATAAAATATAGTTTAAAATATACTAAGAACAAAGCAAAACTGGGATGACAAACTACTAAACATTTTGCTGTATTTAACTGCAGTGGGGAACTGCAAGAAAAAATTTAGTATTACCATTTTTGCTACCTAGAAAATGCACATTCTATATACAGCCTCATGTAGCTTTTCAATGCTAAGAATTATGATCTGTAAAAAGGAAAACAAAATAATTTTTCAAAACTCAACAAAACATCAATAAAACACACACAAAGCCCTACAACCCAGCAACTGCACTACTAGGTATTTACCTCCAAGATACAAATATAGTGATCCAAAGGGGCACCTGCACCCAATATTTATAGCCACAATGTCCACAATAGCCAAACTATGGAAAGAGCCCAGATGTCCATCAACAGATGAATGGATAAAGAAGAAGTGGTATGTATATATACCATGGAATACTATGTAGCCATCCAAAAAAAAAAAAAGAAAAGAAAAAGAAATATTGCAATTTGCAATGACCTGGATGGAACCAGAGGATATTATGCTAAGTGAAATAAATCAATCAGAGAAAGACAATTATAGTACAATCTCACTGTAAGTGGAATTTGAGAAACAGAACAGAAGAGCATAGGGAAAGGGAGGGAAAAATAAAACAAGATGAAATCAGAGAGGAAGACAAACCATAAAAGACTCTTAATCATAGGAAACAAATTGAGGGTTGCTGCAGTGATGGACATTAAGTAGGGCATGTGATGTAATGAGTACTGGATATTACCTAAGACTGATGAATCACTGAAGCCTACTTCTGAAACTAGTAACCCATTATATGTGTCCCCCTTGTGGGGCCTGATCCCGGGACCTTGAGATCAGGGCCTGAGGCAAAAGCAGATGCTTAACCATCTGAGCTACCCAGGTGCCCCTAATTATGAAAAATCTTAATGAAAGTCAACAATTAAACCATGAAGAAATGTTTTTGCTATCCAAATGCAAGCCTGAAGTAGTTTCTTTTGAAGTAAAAAGGCCTACTTCAAAACACTTAGATGTAACAACCATGATCATATCTTAATTTATAATTCAGTTGGCAGGAATAGAAAAATCTATTTTCACTTTTACAATTTAACAAAGTTCATTTTTTTTTGTATTAGAAATAACTGTACTTTTGAAGACCAAAATGTTAGTAGCTCTTACAGCTGAAAATCAGATGTTAGGATACAAAATGTTAGTTCTAACAGCTGAAAATCAGATGTACAGGTATGTATGTATATTGTAAAAATAAAGTACTTTACTTTTGAGAGGGTAAAGTATATGTCAAGTATCCAGTAGACAGTGAAGCCTTATACGAACAGCAATATTTCATGTAAAAATGGCAAAAGTGTATACTTACCCTTCTCCTCCCATTCTTGTTATCTTTAGGCAGAAATCCACAGAATTTTAGACTGGGAGGCTTCCATTTCAAAATATCATCACATCGGCCGGGTTTGTATTTCTAAAATGAATTAAAATGACAATGGTTAATAAGAGCTAAAAAGTTAGATATATCAACTAGTTTTTATAATATGCTTTGTACTTTTTTTTACATTTTTTTTACATTTTATTTATTTTTTCAGCATAACAGTATTCATTGTTTTTGCACAACACCCAGTGCTCCATGCAAAACGTGCCCTCTCTATTACCCACCACCTGTTCCCCCAACCTCCCACCCCTGAACCTTCAAAACCCTCAGGTTGTTTTTCAGAGTCCATAGTCTCTTATGGTTCGCCTCCCCTTCCAAATTTTTTTTTTTAATAAACATATAATGTATTTTTTTTAGTTTATTTATTTATTTATTTGACAGACAGAGATCACAAGCAGGCACAGAGGCAGGCAGAGAGGGAGGAAGGGAAGCAGGCTCCCTGCTGAGCAGAGAGCCCGATGCAGGGCTCGATCCCAGGACCCTGAGATCATGACCTGAGCCGAAGGCAGAGGCTTTAACCCACTGCGCCACCCAGGCGCCCCCATATAATGTATTTTTATCCCCAGGGGTACAGGTCTATGAATCACCAGGTTTACACACTTCACAGCACTCACGATAGCACATACCCTCCCCAATGTCCATAGCCCCCTCCCCCTCTCCCAATCCCACCTCCCCCCAGCAACCCCCAGTTTGTTTTGTGAGATTAAGAGTCATTTATGGTTTGTCTCCCTCCCAATCCCATCTTGTTTCATTTATTCTTCTCCTATCCCCCTAACCCCCCATGTTGCTTCTCCATGTCCTCATATCAGGGAAATCATATGAAAGTTGTCTTTCTCCGATTGACTTATTTCACTAAGCATGATACGCTCTAGTTCCATCCACGTCGTCGCAAATGGCAATATTTCATTTCTTTTGATGGCTGCATAGTATTCCATTGTGTATATATACCACACCTTCTTTATCCATTCATCTGTTGATGGACATCTAGGTTCTTTCCATAGTTTGGCTATTGTAGACATTGCTGCTATAAACATTCGGGTACAAGTGCCCCTTCGGATCACTATGTTTGTATCTTTAGGGTAAATACCTAGTAGTGCAATTGCTGGGTCATAGGGTAGTTCTATTTTCAACATTTTGAGGAACCTCCATGCTGTTTCCCAGAGTGGTTGCACCAGCTTGCATTCCCACCAACAGTGGAGGAGGGTTCCCCTTTCTCCGCATCCTCGCCAGCATCTGTCATTTCCTGACTTGTTAATTTTAGCCATTCTGACTGGTGTGAGGTGATATCTTATTGTGGTTTTGATTTGTATTTCCCTGATGCCGAGTGACGTGGAGCACTTTTTCATGTGTCTGTTGGCCATCTGGATGTCTGCTTTGTACTTTTAAAAAATATTTTATTTGATAAAGATTTTATTTGATAGCCAGAGATTACAAATAGAGAGACAGACAGAGAGAGAGGGGGAAGCAGGCTCCCGGCTGAGCAGAGAGCCTGATGCGGGACTCGATCCAAGGACCCTGAGAGCATGACTTTAACCCACTGAGCCACCCAGGCACCCGCTTTGTACTTTTTTAAACTGAAGTACAGTTGATAGACAATCTTATGTACATTTCGGGTATGCAACATAGAAGTTTGACAGTTTTACATATTCTACAAACACGCTGCTCACCACGAAAAGTGCAGTTACCATCTGTCACCACACAATTATTACAGTATTACTGACTATAGTCCCTAGGCTGTACTTTGTACCATTGTTACTTATTTCTTTTATAATTGGAAATTTGAGACTCTTAAGTGAAATTTTATTTTTGTTTTATTTTAAGCGAAATTACTACTTCTTTTCTGAATTTAAGTTTTATCTCCAACTGATGAGCAAAGCTAGATACCTACCTGCTTGGTGATAGCCTTTCTCCATTCTGCCAAAGCATGCACACCCTCGTTTGTGAAAGTCCAGAAAAAAATGAAACCTGTTATTCTCTCCAATCATTCTATGACTTAAAGGAGTTTGATCATTTATTTAAAAGTTGTTTTTTCTTGTTCAGCTTTATTGTGGGATAATTTACAAAGAATAAAATTAATGAGTGATTTTTTAAAAGATTTTTATTTATTTGAGAGAGAGAAAGTCAGGACATGGGGAGGGGCAGAGGAAGAGGGAGAAGCAGATTCCCGGCTGAGCAGGGAGCCCGACATGGGGCTCCATCCAACCCGGGACTCTGGGATCATGACTGAGCCAAAGGTAGACTCTTACCTGACTGAGCCACCCAGATACCCCTAACAATTGACTTTTAACACATGGATATAAGTATATAATCACTATCAAAGTAATGATCTATAGCACTCAATCACCCCAAATTTCCCTCCTGACATCTGCACTCAATTTCTTCCAACTCTCTGGCAACAGAGACCTTCTTCTTACACTATACCTGTGCCTGTTCTAGAATTCATAAGAAATTCTTTTTTTTTTCCAAGATTTTATTTATTTGACAGAGATCACAAGTGGGCAGATAGGCAAACAGAGAGAGAAAGGAAGGGAAGCAGGCTCCCCGCCGAGCAGAGAGCCGGATGCGGGGCTCGATCCCAGGACCTTGAGATCATGACCTGAGCCGAAGGCAGAGGCTTTAACCCACTGAGCCACCCAGGCGCCCCTCATAAGAAATTTTTAACCTAAGGTTTTGCGATCTATCAGTGCTGGTGCATATACAAGCAGTTTGTTCCCTTTTACTACTGAATGGGATTCCATTTTATGTATATACCACAAACTGTTTACACATTTACAGGCTAATGCCTATTTGGGTTGTTTCCAGGTTTAGGAAATTATGAATGATGTTGCTCTGAACATTTCTGTCGACATGTTTTACTAACATGGGTAAATATCTAGGAGCAGAATGGCTGGGTCACATGGTAAATATATATTTAACATTATAAGAAACTGTCAAATTGTTTTAAAACGTGGCCATAACATTTTCCATTCCCACCAGTAATATATGAGAGGTCAATTTCTCTGTATCAAGTCCAGGACTAGGTACTGTTGGTCATTTTAATTCAGAAGTGTATCTCATAATTTTAATTTGTGTTTCTCTAATGAAAGATCTTTTCTTCATTTTTTTTTCATTTTTTACTTAAATCCAATTAGCTAACATATAATACATCATTATTTTCTGATATAATGTTCAAGGAGTCATTAGATGCATATAAGACCCACTGCTCATCACATCGTGTGCCATCCTTAATGCCCATCACCTATTTACCCCATCCTCCTATCCACCTCCCATTCCCCAACCCTTAGTTTGTTTCCCAGAGTCAAGAGTCTCTCATGGTTTGTCTCCCCCTCTGATTTCTTCCCATTCAGTTTTCCCTTCCCGCCCCTATGATCTTCTGCGCTATTCCTTATAATCCACATGTGAGTGAAACCATGTGGTAATGGTCTTTCTTTGCTTGACTTATTTCCCTTAGCATAATTCCCTCCAGTTCCAACCACATTGATGTAAATGGCAGGTATTCATCCTTTCTGATGGCTGAGTAATATTCTATTGCTTGACTTATTTCACTTAGCATAATTCCCTCCAGTTCCAACCACATTGATGTAAATGGCAGGTATTCATCCTTTCTGATGGCTGAGTAATATTCTATTGCATATATGAACCACATCTTCTTTATCCATTCACCTGTTGAAGGACATCTCAGCTTGTTCCATAGTTTGGCTATTGTGCACATTGTTGCTATGGGCATTGGGGTGCATGTGCCCTTCTTTTCACTATAACTGTATCCTTGGGGTAAAGAACAAGTAGTGCAATTGCTGGGTCATAGGGTAGCTCTATTTTTTAACTTCTTGAGGAACATCCACACTGTTTTCCAGAATGGTTGTACCAGCTTGCATTCCCATCAAAACTGTAAGAGGGTTCCCCTTTCTCCACATCCTTGCCAATATTTGTTGTTCCCTGCCTTGTTAATTTTAGCCATTCTGACTGGTGTAAGGTGGTATCTCATTGTGGTTTTGATATGTATATCTCTGATGGCAAATGATGTGGAGCACTTTTTCATGTGTCTGTTGAACACCTATAAGTCTTCTTTGGAGAAGTGTCTTTCCATGTCTTCTGCCCGTTTCTTGGCTGGATTATGTGTTCTCTGGGTGTTGAGTTTGTTAAGTTCTTTATAGATCTTGGATACCAGCCCTTTATCTGATCTCATTTGCAAATATCTTCTCCCATTCCACAGGTTGCCTTTTAGTTCTGTTGACTGCTTCCTTTGCTGTGCAAAACGTTTTATCCTGATGAAAGTCCCAGTAGTTCATTTTTGATTTTGTTTCCCTTGCCTTAGAGATGTATCTTGCAAGAAGTTTCTGTGGCCAAGGTCGATGAGGTTAGTATCTGTGTTATCCTCTAGGATTTTGATAGATTCCTGTCTCACATTTAGGTCCTTCATCCATTTTGAGTTTCTTTGTGTACAGTATAAGAGAATGGTCCCATTTCATTCCTCTGCAGGTGGCTGTCCAATTTTCCCAGTACCATTTATTGATGAGACTGACTTTTTTCCATTGGATATTCTTTCCTGCTTTGTTGAAGATTAGTTGACCATAGAGTTAAGCATCCATTTCTAGGTTCTCTATTCGGTTCCACTGATCTAAATGTCTGTTTGTGCCAGTATTTTGCTGTTTTGATGATCACAGCTTTGCACTAGAGCTTGAAGTCAGGCATTCTGATGCCCCCAGCTTTGGTTTTCTTTTTCAACATTCCCCTGGCTATTTGGAGCCTTTTCTGGATCCATACAAATTTTAGGATTGTTAGTCCAGCTCTGTGAAAAATGTCAATGGTATTTTGGTAGGGACTGCATTGAACAGACTGCTCTAGGTAACATAGCCATTTTAACAGTATTTGTTCTTCCAATCCATAATCATGGAATATTTTTCCATTTCTTTGTGTCTTCCTCCATATCTTTCATAAGTGTTCTATAGTTTTTTGAGTCCAGATTCTTTGCCTCTTTGGTTAGGTTTATTCCTGGCTATCTTATGGTTTTCCATGCAATTATAAATAGGATTGATTCCTTAATTCCTCTTTCTTGTGCCTCATTGTTAGTGTATAGAAATGCAAGTGATTTCTGTGCATTGATTTTTATGTCCTGCCACTTTGCTGAATTCCTATATGAGTCCTATCAGTGTTGGGGTGGAGTTCTTTGGGTTTTGAGTATTGTGTCATCGACAAAGAATGAGGGTTTGATTTCTTCTTTGCCGATTCAGATGCCTTTTACTTCTTTTTGTTGTCTGACTGCTGAGTCTAGGACTTCTACTACTATGTTGAATAGCAGTGGTGATGGTGGACATCCCTGACTTTAGGGGAAAAGCTCTCCATTTTTTCCCATTGAGAATTATATTCACTGTGGGCTTTTCATAGATGGCTTTTATGATATTGAGGTATGTTCCCTATGTCCCTATACTGTGAAGCATTTTAATCAAGAAAGGAAGCTGTACTTTGTCAAATACTTTTCTGCATCTATTAAGAGGATCATATGGCTCCTGTCCTTTCTTTTATTTATGTAGTGTATCACACTGATTGATTTACAGACGTTGAAACCTTGCAGCCCAGGAGTAAATCCCACTTGATCATGGTGAATAATCCTTTTAATGTACTGTTGGATCCTCTTGGCTAGTATCTTGGTGAGAATTTTTGCATCCATGTTCATCAGGGATATGGGTCTTTATTCCTCCTTTTTGATGGGGTCTTTGTCTAGTTTTGGGTCAAGGTAATGCTGGCCACACGGAAGGAGTTTGGAAGTTTTCCTTCCATTTCGATATTTTGAAGCAGCTTTAGGAGAATAGGTATTATTTCTTCTTTAAATGTTTGGTAGAATTCCCCTGAGAAGCCTCCTGGCCCTGACTCTTGTTTTTTGTGGAGGTTTTCGAATACTGCTTTAATTTCCTTGCTGGTCACGGGTTTGTTCAGATTTTCTACCTCTTCCTGTTTCAGTCTTTGTAGTTTCTAAGTTTCTAAGAAAGCATCCATTTCTTCCAGATTGCCAAATTTGTTAGTATATAGATTCTTATAATATGTTCTTACAGTTGTGTTTCTTCAGTGTTGGTTGTGATCTCTCTTTTCACTCGTGATTTTATTAATTTGGGTCCTTTCTCTTTTCTTTTGGATAAGTCTGGCCAGAGGTTTATCAATCTTATTAATTCTTTCAAAGAACCAGCTCCTACTTTCATCGATCTGTTCTACTGGTCTTTTGGTTTCTATTTCACTGATTTTTCTCTAATCTTTATTATTTCTCTTGTTTGGTTTAGGGTTTGCTTTTCTTTCTCCAAGTGTACAATAGCTTGTGTATCTGGGAGTTTCCTAATTTTTTGAGAGAGGCTTGTATTGCTATGTACTTCCCTCTTAGGGCCACCTTTGCTATATCCCAAAGGTTTTGAACCAAAGTGCTTTCATTCTCATTAGTTTCTGTGAATTTTTTAAATTCTTCTTTAAATTCCTAGTTGACCCATTCATTCTTTTTTTTTTCTTAAAGATTTTATTTATTTACTAGAGAGACAGAGATTCACAAGTACGCAGAGAGGCAGGCAGAGAGAGAGGGGGAAGCAGGCTCCCTGCTGAGCAGAGAGCCCAATGCGGGACTCGATCCCAGGACTCTGGGATCATGACCTGAGCCGAAGGCAGAGGCTTTAACCCACTGAGCCACCCAGGCGCCCCGACCCATTCATTCTTTAGTAGGATGCTCTTTAAACTCCAAGTGTTTGAGTTCCTCCCAAATTTCTACTTGTGACTGAGTTCGTTTCAGAGCACTGTGGTCTGAAAATATGCAAGAAATAATCTCAATCTTTTGGTATCAGTTGAGACCTGATTTGTGACCCTGGATGTGACCTATTCTGAAAAAGTTCCATGTGCACTTGAGAAGTATTTTGTTGCTTTAGGATGAATTGTTCTGTATGTAACTCTGAAGTCCATCTGGTCCAGGAGTGTCATCCAAAGCCCTTGTTTCTGTGCTAATCTTCTGCTTAGATGATCTGTCCATTACTTTGAGTGGGGTGTTAAAGTCCCCGACTGTTAATGTATTATCAATCTATTTCTTTACTTTGGTTATTAATTGGTTTATATAACTGGCTGCTCCCACACTGGGGGCATAGGTATTTACAATTGCTAGATATTCTTGCTGGATAGACCCTTTAATTTTGATACAGTATCCCTCTATAACTCTTATTACAGTCTTTGGTTTAAAATCTTAGATCATCTGATGTGAGGATTGCTACCCCAGCTCTCTTCTGAAGTCCATTAGTGTGGTAAATTCTTCTACCTCCTCACTTTCAGTCTGAGGTGTCTTTAGGTCTAAAATGAGTCTCTTGTAGACAGCATATGGATGGTTCTTGATTTTTTATCCAATATGATACCCTGAGTCTTTTGGTTGGAACATTTAGCTCATTTATATTCAGAGTAACTATTAAAACATATGAACTTAGTGTCACTGTATTGCCTGTAAAGTCTCTGATTTCTGCAGATTGTCTCTGTTTCTTTCTGGTCTATTACAGAAGATCATAAGGATCTTTTAATGTGCTTATTTGCTCTCTGTGTATCTTCTTTGGTAAAATGTCTATTCAAAACTTTACCCTTGCTCTTAAAGGGTTATCTCCTTTTATTGGTTCAAAAGAGTTGTTTATATATTCTGAATAAATAACCTTGGTGCCATGTATATACTGCAAATATTGTCTACCAGTCTTTGTTTTGCCTTTTCATTTTCTTAATTTCTTTTTATGAGTAATTCTTTTTATTTTAATGAAGCCCAAAATCAATTTTTCCAGTTTTACTGAGCTTGACTGAGAAAAAATTTAGGTTCTGTATAACATGATGATTAATATATGTATAAACTGTGAAATGATTACCACAATCAAGCTAACATATCCATCATCTCATATAATTTCATTTTTGTGGGCATGTGGCAAGAGCATTTAAGATCTACTTTCTTAGGAAATTTCAAGTATACATATTATTAGCCATAATCACCATGTTCACATTAGGTCTCTAGAATTTATTCACCTTGTGATAGAAAGTTTTTACCCTTTGATCAGTATCTTCTCTTCTCACCTATCCTCAGTCTCTAGTAACTATGTCCTCTCTCTGTTATGATGTGTTCAACTTTTCTTTTTTTCTGTTAAAGATTCCATTTATGTGAGATCATGTGATATTTGTCTAGCTTATTCCATTTAGCATGAAGTACTTCACCTTCATCCATGTTGTCACAAATGGCAGAATTTCCTTCTTTCCTTAAGACTGAATAATATTCCCTAAGTATATGTGTGTACACACACACACACACACTCTCTCTCTCTCTCACACACACACACAGACACACACACACAGACACACACACACACACACACTATATTTTACCTATTCATCTGTTGATAGACACTTGGGTGGTTTCCATATCTTGGCTACTATGAATAATGCTGCAGTAAACACGGGAAGTCTCAATTACTGTGGCTTTATCATAAGTTTTGAAATCTCATTGTGTAAGTCCTTAAACATTGTTCTTTTCCCAAACCCTCTTAGCTAAGGTTGCATTTATATTTCCACATAAATTTTAAAATTGGCTTATCAATTTCTGTAAAAAATAAATCTACTGGAATTTTATTTAAGATTGCACTGAATCAGGGGCGCCTGGGTGGCTCAGTGGGTTTAACCTCTGCCTTCAGCTCAGGTCATGATCTCAGGGTCGTGGGATCGAGCCCCACATGGGGCTCTCTGCTCAGCAGGGAGCCTGCTTCCCCCTCTCTCTCCACTTGCCTCTCTATCTACTTGTGATCTATCTCTATATATCAAATAAATAAAATCTTTAAAAAAAAAAAAAAGATTGCACTGAATCAAAAGGTCGATTTGGAGAGACATGGCATCTTAACACTGAATCTTCCAATTCATGAACACTGCAAATATATTTATTTAGGTCTTCCAAAATTTTCTCGGCAATGTTGTCTGGTTTTCAATATGTGAATCTTAAGGCAACTTTTCTTAAATTCATTTCTCATAATTTAATATTTTGGTTGAACTATCAATATAAAAATCAATTGTGTTTCTATACAAAAGCAATGAAAACAATCCAAAAAGGAAAGCAATTCCATTTATAATAACATCTAAAAGAACAAAATGCCTAGGAATAAATTCAACCAAGGAAGTAAATGATCTTTATACTGAAAACTGCCAAACCTTACTGAAAAAGTTAAAGACCTAAAAGTTGGAAAACATCCAGTGTTCATACATAGTGTGATATTATGATTTATAGTAAGAAATACATATTTGGTCTTCATCCTTCTTCTGGCACAGAGCTCCTAAAACCCTTGGAATTCCCTAAGTGATGAGTACAATAAAGGTCTTTTGTTCTGTCAAGTGAGGTGGATTTTGGAAAGCACTTAATTAACGTTGAGGACTGGTGGCCAAAGCAGCCAACCATGTGATTAGAGGGTAGGAATTTTCAGTCCCTCCCCCTCTGACTTCTAGGGAATAGAGAAGGGCTGGACATTAGATCAATCACCAATGGCCACTAATCTAATTAATCATGCCTATGTAATAAAGACTCCATAGGGGGAAACACACACACACACACACACACACACACACACGTGAACAACAACAAAAGGAGAGGGTTCAGAGAGCTTTTAGGTTGGTGACCATGTGAAGATTCAGGGAGAGTGGCAAGGCCAGAAAGGGCATAAAAATTCCGTGCCCCTTCCCAATTCCTTTGTCTATGGATGGATTCCATCTAGCAAATTAATCAAACCTGAGGAGAGGGTCATGGAAACCTCAGATTTACAGTCAGTTGGTCAGAAGTACAGGTAACAACTGGGCTTGCCACTGGCTTCCAAAGGGAAGGGGGAAGGCAGAAATCTTGTAGGACTGAGTCTTCAACCTGTGGAATCTGATACTACCTCCAAGTGTCAGAATTGAGTTGGATTATAGGACACCCAGCTGGTGTCTTAGAATTAGTTGTTGATGTGGGGAACCCACATACACATCACATACTGGAAATGGTCTCAATTTAGGTATCAATATAGGAAGACTGAATATTGCTAGGATGTCAATACGACCCAAAGCAATCCGTAGATTCAACATATTCCCTATCAAAATTCCAACAGGCTTTTGCATAGAAATAAAAAAGCTGATCCCCATATTCATATAGAATTACAAGAGACCCAAGAAAACCAAAACAATATTGAAAAGAGAATGACAAAGTTGGAGGATTCAGACATCGCAATTTCAAACCTTAGTTCAAGGCTACTGTCAATCAAAACAGAAATACTGGCATAAAGGTAAACACAGACAAATGGAAAAGCACTGAGAGTATAGAAATAAACTTTATGGCAATATCCAATGAATTTTTTTTTACAAGGATGCAAAGTTTATTCACTGGGGAGAGAATATTCTCTTCAACAAATGATGCTGGGATAGCTAGATTTCCACAAGCAAAATATAATGAAGTTGGACTGCTATCTCCCACTATATAAAAAAACTAATTAAAAATGGACCAATGTTAGGGGCTTGGGTGGCTCAGTCAATTGAGCATCTGACTCTTGATTTTGTTCTGGGTCATGATCTTGGAGTTGTGGGATCAAGTCCTCCATTAGGCTCCATGCTTAGTGGGGAGTCTGCTTGAAGATTCTCTCCCTTTCCATCTGCCCCTCCCCTTGCTTTCTCTAAAATAAATCATTTATAAATAAACAATTTTATAATTAATCATAATAAAATAAATAATTTTATAATTAATTATAATAAATACATTTTCTCTCTCTAAAATAAATAAGTATATATTTTTAAATGGATCAATAACCTAAATATAACAACTAAAACCATACAACTCTTAGAAGAAAACATGGGCACATTTTTATAATCATGGATTCTCAGATATGAGACAAAAAACACAAGAAATAAAAGAAAAAATAAAAGTAAACTGAACTTCATCAAATTAAAATACTATTGTGCAGCAAAAGAAACAGTTAACAAAACAAAGAGGCAACCCACGGAATGGGAGAAGGTATTTGCAAATGACACTACAGACAAAGGGCTGATATCCAAGATCTATAAAGAACTCCTCAAACTCAACACACACAAAACAGATAATCATGTCGAAAAATGGGCAGAAGACATGAACATACACTTCTCCAAAGAAGACATACAAATGGCTAACAGACACATGAAAAAATGTTCATCATCACTAGCCATCAGAGAGATTCAAATCAAAACCACACTGAGATTCCATCTTACACCAGTTAGAATGGCCAAAATTAACAGGTCAGTAAACAAGAAGTGTTGGAGAAGATGCAGAGAAAGGGGAACTCTCTTACACTGTTGGTGAGAATGCAAGTTGGTGCAGCCACTTTGGAAAACAGTGTGGAGATTACTCAAAAAATTAAAAATAGAGCTACCCTATGACCCCGCAATTGCAGTAGTGGGTATTTACACCAAAGATACAGATGTAGTGAAAAGAAGGGCCATATATACCCCAATGTTCATAGCTGCAATGGCCACAGTCACCAAACTATGGAAAGAACCAAGATACCTTTCAAAAGACTAATGGATAAAGAAGATATTGTCCAAAACCATAAGAGACTCTCTTAATCTCACAACACAAACTGAGGGTTCCCGGCGGGGGGGAAGGGGTTAGGGAGTGGGTGGTGGGGTTATGGACATTGGGGAGGGTATGTGCTATGGTGAGTGCTGTGAAGTGTGTAAACCTGGCAAGTCACAGACCTGTACCCTTGGGGCTAATAATACATTATATGTTTATAAAAAATTAGAAAATTATTTTTTAAAAAAGGAAGATATGGTCCATATATACAATGGAGTATTATGCCTCCATCAGAAAGGATGAATAGCCAACTTCTGTATCAACATGGATGGGACTGGAAGAGATTATGCTGGGTGAAATAAGTCAAGCAGAGAAAGTCAATTAACATATGGTTTCACTTACTTGAGGAGCATACGAATAACATGGAGGACATGGAGAGATGGAGAGGAGAGGTGAGATGGGGGAAATCGGAGGGGGAGACAAACCGTAAGAGACTGTGGACTCTGAGAAACAAACTGAGCATTTTAGAGGGGAGGAAGGTGGGGGGTTGGGTGAGCCTGGTGGTGGGCATTAGGGAGGGTATGTACTGCACGGAGCACTGGGTGTGGTGCATAAACAATGAATTCTGGAACACTGAAAAGAAATAAAATAAAATAAATGGAAAAAAAATGAAAAAATAAAGATTAAGAAAGTAAATTAAAAAACTTGTACATCATAAGACATTATCAAGAAAATGAAAAGACGATCTACAGAATGGAAGAGAAAATGCGAATCATTATCTAATAAGGATTTAATACCCAAAATATATAAAGAACTCCTACAACTCAATAACAAAGGACAAACAATACAATTTAAAAATTGTCAGGGTTGCCTGGGGTGGTCAGTCGGTTGAGGATCCAACTCTTCATCTCAGCTCAGTTCTTGTTATAAGGATCCTGAGTATAAGCCCCACATTTGAATCAAATAGACATTTCTACATAGAAGATATAAAAAGTCCAATAAGCACATAAAGCTAAGCCATGAAAATAATGTAAATCAAAATCACAATGGGATACCACTTCATACCTACTAGGGTGGCTTTCATTTGTCTTTAAAGTGGGGGACAAGTGTTAGACAGAGTACAGAGAAATTAGAACTGACATATATTACTATACAGAATAAAAAATGATGCAGCCACTACAGATAACAGTTTGATAGTTCCTCAAAAAGTTAAACACAGAATTATCCTATGATTCAGCAACCCTAACTTAGGTACACAGCCAAAAAAAAATTGAAAACAGGGACTCAAACAGATACTTACATATGCAAATGTTTGGTGCAGAATTATTCACCATAGTCAAAAGGTGGAAACCTAAGTTCCATCACCATATGAATGGATAAACAAAATATGCTATGTACATACAATGGAGTATTCAGCCATAAAAAGAAATGAAGTTCTAATACATATTACGAAATGAATGAATCTCAAAAACACTATGCTAAGTGAAATAAGCCAGACACAAAAAGACAAAAACTGTATGACTACACCTACATGAAATATCCAGAATAGGCAAATTCATAGTGATAAGAGGTACAAGGAGCTAGGGGGTGGGGCAAATATAAGTTATTGCTATCCATGCAATTAAAGAGACTATAGGGAAAAAAAAAAAAAACGTTTAAATATATTCTGGGAACATAGTAAAAAGAGGAAATATTTTACCTGAGTGAATTAGTAACTGATTATAGAGGAATGATCATTATAAGCCTTGACAGATGGATAACATTCACTTATGTAGACCAGAGCATGAAATAAACATGGTAAAACATAGGAGTAGAAAAATACAGGACCTACTGAAGGAGAGGCAAGTATATATATTCAGCAAGGGCATTAAGAATGGAGCCGTATTATGAGAAAGATACTCATCAGGAAGGAAAAATGACTAAGAATTCTCTACTACTAGTATTTTTCTTAAATGTAAAAGTCAAATTGCATTCTAATACATTTTTATAAATCTGAGAAAAACTGCAAAAACCCTAGTCATGGGATTACTTATTTCAAACAGAAATCCACATAATGACAAATTTAGTATGACTTGATTTACTACAAAGGCAAACCACTGGCCTTGAAAGGAAAGATATTTTATCTGTAGCAAATTTAAGAATACATGCTATTTCCCCCAAGTCTTGTGTTTAAACATGAATGAATATAAAATCAAATATATACTATTTCAGTGGAAATTTCATCCATTTCTTTGCCCTGAAAGATTCATTTAGGTAACATATTTCCTTCGGGGTAAGAACACATAAATCCCTTTAAACTTACTGAATATAAAGTTTTTTAAATGCTAAAGCTGTAAAATTTTCCAGTTCTCAACCCACTAATGAAAACAATCTGATAAAATTTAATCTTTTTTCTAATAAAGTACACCTGACAGAAATGTCATAGACCTTTTGGTGAGAGTGGTTCGCTGTTGCTACTGAGGGGTTAAAAAAAAGTAAGGGAAGAAAGTAAATTCAACACCCCACCTTAACACCATTTACAACCTCTGCCAAAGGACTGTCATCCTTAGAGACTTTGCTTCTGCTCCCTGTTTATTTACAACTATGAGTATGGGACCACTTAAAAACCAATACCAATCTAAGTTATTAAATATAGGAAAGTTTAACGGTGTACAGTTTGAAAATATTTCATAACAGGTAGCTAATGACAAATTCTGAAAAGAATTTTAAATCTATAATATTATTTGTATAATAAACATTAAATATCCTTCAATTCTTCTCTCTGGAAATTTCAATCTAATGAGAAAACAGCATGTACTAATTCTGTTTCTTTCACAGCAATAATTCAGAAATTTAAGTCATTCCTCATCTCATTGCACACCAAACCATTTATTAATTTGAAATAATAGACTTGATATTATTGGGAATTTCAAAGCACCTTTATGAAAATTAATGAAATTCATAATAGATTTTAGAAAATTATACTTTAAAATACCATAGTTCTCAATTACTGAATGTAAATTCTATAATGACATAGATTTTATGAGTAAAATGTATTAAATACTTATTAGAATTTACATTCTACTCTTGCAAAAAGCATGTCTAATTATGTGCCTACAAAACCCCTAGTAAAATCCTCAATAAATACTTGATATGTGGGAGGCTGCAATAAGGCTTGAGACTAGTAAAATGTCAGCAATTATGTCATCATATCCCATCTAGGCCCTACACTGAAACCTGAGACAGAATGCCTTCTTTACAAGGATCACACCTTGAAGCTAAGAAAGATCCCTGGTCTTACCATAATATTAGTTTTATTTTTATTGTCCTAGCATTTAGTTTTAAGGAAAACAGAAGAAATCCTAACTGGTATAATTAGGTATAATGCTACAGGACAGAAGAGTAAAACAACGCCAGACTTAGTGGCTTGGTTAGATCACAGAAAAGAAAATAGCAAATATCTCTGATGCAAAATCGACAAATATAAATACCCTGTATGGAAGATAAGTTATTCATTCAATACTAACTAAATAGTCTGTGCCTAGTACCACACTAGCTGGAGAAGACACAAAGTAACAAAACAGTGACCTCAACCACAGTGAGGCTTTTAATCTAATCTGCAAGAGATAATAAAGGTATTAAAAAAAAAACTAAAGGAAGAGTTGCTAAGGAAGTACAACAAAGACATTAAAATCAGAGGGATGGGTGAAAGGAAGTCTTTGTGAATAAGAAAAATGCATAAAATGAATTTTTAAAAACAATCAGTTTACAAGATTCTAAGTAATGGGACCAGGAATATAATCTGAATTGAGGGGAAGTTAGTTCAAGTCTTCTGAGACTAAATTGGCTCACTACTCTATGCTGTTCTTATTGATGTAAAATGGGGGGAGGGGAGAACCATTCTCTCAATAAAACTGTGTCAAGGCAATCATTTTGTATTCCATTTCTGAAAGGTGACAAACTTTGTAGAGACAGTAAGGAGAGGTATCATGGAAAGACTCAGAGAAGAAAATGGAGACTTCTCAGTTCCCAAAAGCTTGCGGACATTTCTCATTTACTTACAAAGTTTTACTGATACTTCTGGAAATTGAAGTTGTAATTTGAGAGTAAAATTATAAGAGAACTGATTTAGTTTCTTGGTTTATTCAGGTTACTCAAAAACATTCAGATTACTCTTTCTACTATCTTATTCACAAGTCTAATTAATTTCTTCTTGCTGTTGTTTTAATAAAATAACCCGTGGCTTACATTTCTAATGAAACAACTTCTGAAAAAACTATAATTATACAAAGACTTCTGAAACTTCAGCTTTAGTATCTGTATCTAGGTGGTTCCATAGAACTACAGTGATTTTAAAATTTAGACAATAAGGAAACTGGGATAATGACAGGTTAGGGGTGCCTGGGTGGCTCAGTTGGTTAATCATCTGCCTTCGGCTCAGGTCATGATCCCAGGGTCCTGGGATCAAGCACCACATGAGGCTCCCTGCTGAACAGAGAGCCAACTTCTCCCATTCCCTCTGCTGTTCCCCCTGTTTGTGTGCTCTCTCTCATCTCTCCCTCTCTCTAATAAATAAATAAAATCTTTAAAAAAAAAGGTTAAATAAAAATACTCAGTATCAAGACCAGTTAATAGACCCAAACAAAAATACTAGAAAAATGAAAGGCCCTGACAACATGCAGTAAACTCCCCCTTTTACAGATAAACAAATTGATAACCAGAATGATTACAACTTGTCCAGAAAAATTCCCAAATCACAGTAGTACAAAAATCTTCATGCCATTAACATAATAAAATGTATCATTTGTCCAAAAACAAACGATTAAAGGTTGAAAAGGTTGGATTAAATGATGTCAAGAGAAAAGATTATAAAACTGGTTCAAAGGAAACCAATTTTAAGTCAGTGGTTTTCTAATGACTCTAGTTTTGTGGGGAGGGATGAGTGGGAGGAGAAAGCAACTGGCAAGAGTCCTGGATAGCAGGAAAAGAGCTCAGCACCTAAACTTCTTCAGAAGCCAAACCACTTATTTCATCTCTACTAATGGTGAAAGCCTACTAAGCCAACTATCTATACCTAACTTTAACATGGGCCTAATCTCCCCATGTACCCTGATCCTACTCTCTGGGCCCACCAGAGAACCTCCCCTGCTCCATCAGTCTGCACCCTTTCACCTTATACACTGTAATGTAACATGCTGCTATGTCAAGTTTCTCCACAGAATGCAAGTGCTTTGTGGGCAGACACCTCGCCTCTATCCATTTTTATCATTTCCAAAACTCAGCAATGTATATGATGTATAGTAAGTACCCAACTTATTAGACGAAGGAATGAGCTAATACATTCCACAACTCCAGGTTAATTCCCACTTAATATCTAAGATTACTGTCATATGATTAAAAACATCCATTAACTTTTCAAGATAGTAGACTTTCACAGTTTCTCTTCTTCTCTGGTGGACACAAGTCTAAATCAAAGCAGTCTACTGACAGTTGATCAAACTCTAGATATAATAAACACCTGCAACCTAGTTACTCTATACATCAACCACATTAAGCTCCTTCTTAGTAATTTGTACTACATATACCATTAAAACAATCTTCTGTGCTCCTAACATTGGTATGAAGAATTGATACGATAGGCAGTGCTCTCAGTTGGAAGGCAGATAATTTAGTTAAAAAAGGCAATGGGAGTAATTTTGCCCTCTTGTCAATATTTCTGTTTAAGAGAACAACTCAATTTCTTTGTAAATCATTTATTTAATAAATAACTCCAAGAGTTTTAATTATCTCAGGAAGCAAAGAAGTTCTCAAAAACTTCATAACAAAAATAATTTTATAATTTTACGTTACATTACTCAACATGAAACACACAACACACACACACACACACACACACACACACAGCCCTTGAATGACAGAAAGCAAGGAACAGAAAGAAAACACATACAAGTATCACACAACAGGGCATGGCAGACAGGGAATGTGCAAAAAAGTCAATATATAATACTATACAGGCTTATTCTGCTTCACTAAAAACCATCAGAGAAACATTAACATTAAATATTTATCAGAGATTTAAAAAATTGTGTCACTTGGGGTAAATTTCAACATTGGAATCAATTTTGAATATACATTCTTCAAGTATCTATTCTCTGCCTTTTCTCACTGTTACTCACTGCATTATGACCCACTCCTCTAGAGCTCCAAATACACCTAAGCTAAAAACTACTTCCAGGGGCGCCTGGGTGGCTCAGTGGGTTAAAGCCTCTGCCTTCAGCTCAGGTCATGATCCCAGGATCCTGGGATCGAGCCCCACATGGGGCTCTCTGCTCCACAAGGAGCCTGCTTCCTTCTCTCTCTCTGCCTGCCTCTCTGCCTAGTTGTGATTTCTCTCTGTCAAATAAATAAAATATTTTTTAAAAAAACCTACTTCCAAATCTTCATCTGTAGTCCAGATAAGTGTTTGCTTGGGGCACAGCATGGAATGGGGCCAGGGGAGGTCTGTCCTGTGCATAGTAGAAGATTTAGCAGCATCCCTGGCCAGTGCTCACTGACACCAGCACCAACATTGATTCACCCCCTCTCATCTGTGATAATCAAAAATGTCTCCAGACATTGTCGAATGTCATCTGGCAAATAAAATGGCCCCAGTTGAGAACCACTGTCTAGAGTATGCATTCATTCCTTTTTTCTCCAACAAATATCTACCGATCAACTAGTAGGTCTGTGTCAACCTCTACACTAGAGGCCAGAGAGATGAAGGTAATGGGAGGATTTCAGACAAATAAGCAATTACAATAGATTATGAACTATACCAAATGTGCAGTTCAGAACTATGATGGTATGTAATATAGAATACAGCATATAATCAAACAGATCAAGAGAACCTTCTCAAAGGAAGTAAAATTTAAACAGAGAGTTCTAGGGAAGAAGAATGAATATAAACAGAAATAAGAGAAAGTCCAGTGAATCTCAGGAACTGAGACATTCAGAATGTATACATACAAAACACAGCACCTAATAGTCATCCTCTGAGAACCTACTACGTTATAGGGACTAAAAATATCACTGTGAATGAGACAAATATGGTCTCTGCTTTCATGGTATTTATAGTCTAGTTAGGGAAAAATGAATTCTTAAAATAACTAAAAATCACAATATGGTGTTAAATGATTTGGAGCCAACAAGAGTACTGTGGTAGCAGGGCAGAGTCACACTCACCTAGCCAGACCTGGCTTCCCCAAGCAACACCTAATTTCACATTCGAAGGATGAATGGGAGTAATAGAGGAAAGAAGAAAACAATTTGAAGCAGAAAAAAAAATAGCTTGTATAAATATGTACTCATTACAGAACATTTCAATTTATACCTTTTACAAAACAAATTGGTCTACCAGTAGAAAAAGCCACTGAAGTCATCACTGAACTTCAACAACAAAATGAAAATCAATTTTTTTCATTCTTAATTGACAGAATGTGTACTTTTAAATATTTTCTTCTAAAACTCTGAATTGCCTCAAGCATAAAGGATGGGAGATGTCTAAAATAACCCCTATCTTTGTGCTGATCCCAACATGTCCCCATATGCTAAAATTAAAGCACTAACAAAATACACATTTAAAAACATGGATGGACAAATTCTTAAAAGCAAAGCACAAAATAATATGCTGCCTTTCTTGAAAAGTAGGGTGGGAATAAGAATGTATTAACATATTTGTAATTGTTTATAAATGCATAAAGAAACACAAAAAGTTAAAAACTAGCAATAGTCAGTAACTGAGGAAGAGATGATATGGGAGAGCAATTAAAAATTAAAAACATACCACTGTCAAATACATTTTTTTAAAAAAAATTACCATTAATGTTTCAACACTAAACCTACGTTATGAGTAAGAAAGAACTATCCTTAATTCATTGTGTTTAATATTTATCATTTATATGAAAACTGATTTTACACTTTATATATTTATCCTACTGGAATTCACTGATTCATTCATTTTTTGTGAAATCCTTATTTATATTTATTTCCCCTTGCTCTGCTACCAATATATCATCATTAGCCATGTCTTTGGTTGTACAATAACATTATATATCTATATCCAACTGAGACTGATTACAAATAATTCATCTTTAGCTGCTTATTTTGTCAACACAATCCAATGGAAATACAGTATTCTATTTATTAAGAAAACTAGAAAAATGATGTTCTTCCTTCTCATACAAAGCAAGCTAAGACTATGTTGCTATGTTCCAAAAGTTGAACAAGGGAAAAAATTTAAAATAAGGTATATTTTCTTTCTTGGCACTTCACTATTACAATTCTTTGGAAATTATTATATTTTTCAGTAAAAAATAACACATTTGG
Organism: Meles meles; assembly: GCF_922984935.1. Taxonomy (NCBI): domain Eukaryota; kingdom Metazoa; phylum Chordata; class Mammalia; order Carnivora; family Mustelidae; genus Meles; species Meles meles. The sequence continues at coordinate 69,701 of NW_025721234.1, read as the reverse complement.
GGAAAAGATAGAATGACACTTTTCCAGTCTGCCAGGAAACAGAGCCCTTCTTCAAATGAAGACCTATCAAAATATGCAAGCAAATGTCATGGCAACAGAAGCTCTCACCATGGTAACATCATCCCAGCTTCAGAGGAAAACCACTCTAATTCATCATGTACTTCAAGACAAGGCATTAGACTAATTCCAATTTTCATTTTACAATCTCTCCATAACATTCAATGTACCTGGCAGTAGTAAAGATTTAATAAAAACATTAATATTTCATAAGAAAGCAATATTAAAATCAAAGCTGACTCAATTTATATGCAAACTGATTAATGCCAGGGATATAAAATCAAGCAGACCCACCCTACAAAAAATCCAGATAGTGATAAAGACACAAAAACAATGACATCACAACTGTTTAAGTGTAAATACTCTCAACTCAATATAGAAACAATTAAATGTTTGATATTCCCCGGATAGCTGGTAGATAAAGCAAGAAAAGCCTTTTAAAAAATAAAACAAAGAATATAATTTCAAGATATTTATTATTACTTCTACATTGTAATTCATCATATATAATTCTGTTTTATTTCAGTGATGGATTATTATTAATGGCACAAAAATTCTTACTTAGAAATATGGGTCTCCAGATGACAAAAGTAAAATCGAACATGATTTTTTAAGAGGTTAGAAATTAATAAGTTATTATCACAAATAAAATTTTACTATGCTATGTACATCATTAAAATCCTCTTATAAAAGCTAGTAAACAAGTATAATCAACTTTGTAAATTAAAAGATCTAACAGCTATCAGAACTCAAACACCTGGAAGCTAAAGACCACCTTGCTTAAGAATGCTTGGATAAAACAGGAGATCAAAGATGAACTTAAACAATTCATGGAAACCAATGAGAATGAAGACACTTCGGTCCAAAACCTATGGGATACAGCAAAGGTGGTTCTAAGGGGGAAATACATAGCCATCCAAGCCTCCCTCCAAAACACTGAAAAATCCAGAATACACCAGCTGTCTCTATACCTTAAAGAACTGGAGAATCAACAACAAATCCAACCAACTCAACATGCAAAAAGGGAAATAATCAAGATTAGAGCAGAGATCAATGAGGTAGAAACGAGAGATACAGTAGAATGTATCAAAGAAACTAGAAGCTGGTTTTTTGAAAGAATCAATAAGATCGATAAACCATTGGCCACACTAATCCAAAAGAAAAGAGAGAAAGCCCACATTAATAAAATTATGACTGAAAAGGGAGAGATCACAACGAACACCAAGGAAATAGAAACAATCATCAGAAATTATTACCAACAGGTATATGCCAATAAGCTAAGCAACCTAGATGAAATGGATGCATTCCTGGAAAGCTACAAACTCCCAAAATTGAACCAGGAAGAAATTGACAACCTGAATAGACCGATATCTAGTAACGAGATTGAAGCAGTGATCAAAAACCTCCCCAAAAACAAGAGCCCAGGACCTGACGGATTCCCTGGGGAATTCTACCAAACTCTCAAAGAAGAAATAACACCAATTCTCCTGAAGCTGTTCCAAAAAATTGAAGCAGAAGGACAACTTCCAGACTCTTTTTATGAAGCCAGCATTACCCTGATCCCCAAACCACGCAAAGACCCTACCAAAAAGGAGAATTTCAGACCAATATCACTGATGAATATGGATGCAAAGATTCTCAACAAGATCCTAGCAAACAGGATCCAGCAGCACATTCAAAAGATTATCCACCATGACCAGGTGGGATTCATCCCTGGGTTGCAAGGATGGTTCAACATTCGCAAATCAATCAATGTGATAGAACAAATCAATAAGAGAAGAGAGAAGAACCACATGGTCTTCTCAATTGATGCAGAAATAGCATTTGACAAAATCCAGCATCCGTTCCTGATGAAAACGCTTCAAAGTATAGGGATATACTGAACTTCATAAAATCTATCTATGAAAGACCCACAGTAAATATCATCCTGAATGGGAAAAAGCTTGCAGTCTTCCCGTTGAGATCAGGAACACGACAAGGATGCCCACTCTCACCACTCTTGTTCAACATAGTATTAGAAGTTCTAGCAATGGCAATCAGACAACAAAGAGAAATCAAAGGTATCCAAATTGGCAAGGAAGAAGTCAAACTCTCTCTCTTCGCAGATGACATGATTCTTTATATGGAAAACCCCAAAGACTCCACCCCCAAACTATTAGAACTCATACAGCAATTCAGTAACATGGCAGGATACAAAGTCAATGTACAGAAATCAGTGGCTTTCTTATACACTAACAATGAAAATACAGAAAGGGAAATTAGAGAATCGATTCCATTTACTATAGCACCAAGAAACATAAGATACCTGGGAATAAATCTAACCAAAGAGGTAAAGGACCTGTACTCGAGGAACTACAGAACACTCATGAAAGAAATTGAAGAAGACACCAAAAGATGGAAGACTGCTCCATGCTCTTGGATTGGAAGAATAAACATTGTTAAAATGTCTATACTGCCTAGAGCAATCTATACTTTTAATGCCATTCCGATCAAAATTCCACCAATATTTTTCAAAGAGCTGGAGCAAATAATCCTAAAATTTGTATGGAGTCAGAAGAGACCCCGAATTGCTAAGGAAATGTTGAAAAACAAAAACAAAACTGGTGGCATCACATTACCCGATTTCAAGCTTTACTACAAAGCTGTGATCACCAAGACAGTGTGGTACTGGCATAAAAACAGACACATAGACCAGTGGAACAGAGTGGAGAGCCCAGATATGGACCCTCAACTCTATGGTCAAATAATCTTCGACAAAACAGGAAAAAATATTCAATGGAAAAAAGACAGTCTTTTCAATAAATGGTGCTGGGAAAACTGGACAGCGATATGTAGAAGAATGACACTCGACCATTCTCTTAAACCATACAGAAAGATCAACTGGAAATGGATAAAAGACCTCAACGTGAGACAGCAATCTATCAGAATCCTAGAGGAGAACATAGGCAGTAACCTCTTCGACATCAGCCACAGGAACTTCTTTCAAGATATGTCTCCAAAGGCCAAGGAAACAAAAGCAAAAATGAACTTTTGGGACTTCATCCAGATCAAAAGCTTCTGCACAGAAAAGGAAACAGTCAACAAAACAAAAAGGCAACCCACGGAATGGGAGAAGATATTTACAAATGACACTACAGACAAAAGGTTGATATCCAGGGTCTATAAAGAACTCCTCAAACTCAACACACACAAAACAGATAATCATATCAAAAAATGGGCAGAAGATATGAACAGACACTTCTCCAACGAAGACATACAAATGGCTATCAGACACATGAAAAAATGTTCATCATCACTAGCCATCAGGGAGATTCAAATTAAAACCACATTGAGATACCACCTGACACCAGTTAGAATGGCCAAAATTAGCAAGTCAGGAAACAACGTGTGTTGGAGAGGATGTGGAGAAAGGGGAACCCTCTTACACTGTTGGTGGGAATGCAAGTTAGTGCAGCCACTTTGGAGAACAGTGTGGAGATTCCTGAAGAAATTAAGAATAGAGCTTCCCTATGACCTGCAATTGCACTGCTGGGTATTTACCACAAAGATACAGATGTAGTGAAAAGAAGGACCATCTGTACCCCAGTGTTTATTGCAGCAATGGCTACGGTCGCCAAACTGTGGAAAGAACCAAGATGCCTTTCAATAGATGAATGGATAAGGAAGATGTGGTCCATATACACAATGGAGAATTATGCCTCCATCAGAAAGGACGAATACCCAAATTTGTAGCAACATGGACGGGACTGGAAGAGATTATGCTGAGCGAAATAAGTCAAGCAGAGAGAGTCAAGTATCATATGGTCTCACTTATTTGTGGAGCATAACAAAGAACACGGAGGACATGGGGAGATGGAGAGGAGAGGGAGTTGAGGGAAACTGGAAGGGGAGATGAACCATGAGAGACTATGGACTCTGAAAAACAACCAGAGGGTTTTGAAGGGGCGGGGGGGGTGGGAGGTTGAGGAGCCAGGTGGTGGGTAATAGGGAGGGCACATACTGCATGGAGCACTGGGTGTGATGCCAAAACAATGAACACTGTTATGCTGTAAACAAACAAACAAACAAAAAAAACCTTTCGTTTGCTCAAAAACCTGTACAGGAACGGATCTGTGTCCTGATGGAAGCAGTGGGGCTGCCAAGGGGGTAGAAGTGACTGCAGTGGTTGGATATTGACACTGGACAGCCTTGTAAGAGATGTTCTCATCTTGCTTCTTTGAAGGCCCCTTCCCATTCATAGTGGTCCTGGGGACAAGGAGAAAAGGAATGTCAATGATTTCAAGAAGTTGAAACCTGCCAAGCATTAGAACACCATCTCTTCTCCACGAATTCATTCTCTTATTCACCCCCAGTGTCCCGCAGCAGACAGGAGGGGTCTGGTCCAACAGCGGTTGCGGGCAGTGGCCCTTCCACAGGCCAACTCCCCTCTAGCCCAGAAGTACAATGACCAGGTCCCAGGCTTTCAACTCATCTAATATCTGTGCCTTCTCTAGGGGCCCCAGGGAACTTCTGGGCACTTTCTCTGCCTTCTAGGAGGCTCTGCGGGGCTGGGTCAAGTGCTCTCAGCGGACATGGACCACCCTGCCAGTTGTATCCTCCTGCATTTGCCACCTATCGACACGGGAGGATCAATTGAGGGGACGTCCTCTCAGAGAGATACATTGCAAACAGTATAGAGGTCCTCTTTCTTCCATTGTTTACTCTCATCTCTCAGTACTTTCTACCATCTCTTGATTTCCCTGGAATTTCAAGCCCAGGAGAGGGGGCGTGGGTCAGAAGCCAAACATTTGAATTCACACTCCTGTCTTTCTTGAATGTTTTCCGCAAAACAAAGGGCCTAAAACAATATTGATAACCTCATATGGTTTCTGTGGGCCAGCCATCCAAGTGCAACTAGTCAGGTCCCTGTGCCTCAGGATCTCTCACAAGGGTGCAGTCAAGATGACATCTGGATCCTAAGTCATCTCCAGGCTTCTTGGGGGGAAATCTGCTTTTGAGGTCACTCAGGGGGATGTGAGCAGCCAGAGGTCCTCCATAGCTCGATGCAACAAATCTTCATTACTTGCCCCATGGGCCTCTCCATGATAGAGCAGACAATGAGCAGCCGGCTTCCCTGGGAAAAGATGAGGGATGGAGGAAGGGCGGGCAAGCCCAAGAGGAGATCAGTCTCTTTGTAAACTAAACTCCGAAGTGACATCCTATCACTTTGGCTATATTCAGTCCTTTAGAAGTGAGTCACTAGTTCCTCACTCTAATCAAGAGGTAGAGTATGGAACACAAAATGATGTGCATCCAAGATGCGAATCATTGGAGACCCTTTAAGGCTGCCCTCCCTACTTTGGTGGGACTTGACTTCAGCTAGCCACCACTATAATATTTGCATCCTTACTAGGATGTGAATTAGGAGAACATTTAACCAAGCCCTTCTGGGATCCTTCAGCAGCTTACCTAGAAGTTCCTTGCACAAGGGTGCCTGTCAGTTCAGTGTCTGGCTCCTGATTTCGGTTCAGGGCTGATCACGTGATCTTGAAAATCCAGTCCAGCGTCCATTTCAGCACGTGAGTCTGAAGCCTGTCTAGGAATCTCTCTCTCTGCCCCTCCCCCACCTGCCTGTGTGTGTGTGTGTGTGTGTGTGTGTGTGTGTGTGTGTGTGTGTTGTGTGTGTGCGTGTGCCTTCTCCCTTTCTGTCTCTCTAAAGAAGAAAAAGAAGAAGAAATGTAGTAGGCATAGTAGTAGAAGTTATTGGCACAGCAGGTGATCATTAGACAACCCTGGTTTGGAACGGGAGCTCTGAAATTCACTAGCTGTGTGATCTTGGGGCAAGTTGTTTCCCCTGTCTGAACGTCAGTCAGACATGACACACTGGATTATTGGGACGATTAAGTGATCGAGAAAAGACACTTCAAACCGTCCCTTGCTTGGCATAGAATCCCTTAATAAAATACATTCTCAGTAGCAGTAGTCTCAGCAATTGGATATTTTTATTTTTATTTGAGTTATGCTTAACACTGAAAAATATTCTCTCACACTCATACGGCTACAGGGAAAATGGAGCATCAGGCTAAAGAATGGGGTGGATCTCAAGTCAAAGGAGCCATGGGTATGGCTGAAGCACACGCATCCCATTCAGGAGGATCTGGCTGAGGGTGTGCTGTTGGTTCTGGCCCTCACCGCTGGCCTTCTGCCACACTCCTCCTTCAGGAAGGTCTGGCCTGCCTGCCTGCCCTGCCTCGTCCTGCACTCTCTGTCCACAGCTGCCAATCTCCTGAACCAGCGGGTCTGCACTTGCCTGCAGATCAAGGCTGTCCTTGAAGCCTTCTGGTGTTTTCCTCACCAGCGCTTCTCCATCTTCCTGGGCTGCTCCACAGATGGGATTTTCATGAGGCAGCTGGTGAGGGCTCTTCAACAGCCTTTCCCGAACTCCCTTCAGCAGTTGTGTGGTGTTTCCCACTGACCAATACCCGGCATCTTGATTCAGGGCAGCCAGAGCAAGAAGCTGGAACGGGAGAGGACTGGCCTTCGGCTCGGATGATGCGACAGCTCCACGGGCTTGTGCGTCCGGTTCGGTCTTCTCCATGCCTTTTCCAGTGACTTCCTCATTCTGGGCACACTGCCCCTTTCTTCTTCGGAAGCTGAATGCACTCTTTCCCAGGAACACCACCACTGCAGTGCACACCAGGATCTCCCAGCAAAACCCAGAGACTCGTGGCACATGTGGCCAACGTTCGGATATCACCAACCCAGCAGCCCACAGCTGCTCCAGGACAGCCCACAGCGGCTCCAGAACTGTGTGGGGAGGCATTTGGATGGCCACCAGCTGGCTCCAAAGAGCTTGTGGCTTGGTCTCCGATCACCAGTGTCTTCTGGGCCACTAGGAAGTGCTTGGAACCTCTACGAGGGTTCCGTCTCCAACGCAAACCAGTGCCTGGCAACAGGAGCTGAAGTTAGGAGGGGTGGGGGAGGTGCACCTGAGTCTCCAACGCACATCAATGCTTACAACAGCAGCTGACAGCCATTGGGGTAGGGGAAAGGAATCGCTATATTGTACACCTGAAACAAATACAACCCTATCAATCAATTTCTCAGAAGTACAATTTAAACATTAAAAAAAATTTAGAAAGCAAACTAGGTATCCAAAGGAGAAAGATAACAAATATCCAAACACTGAGAAAGTAACATTCTAGATGATCAAACATCAAAGATCAAATCTCAATGCATTGAAGTGAAGGAAAATGAACATACAACATATGAAAATGTGTGGGACACAGCTAAATCAATGGACAGCACCATGTAGAGCACTCGATGCATATGTTAGAAAGGAGGAGGAGCATCTGGGAGGCTCAGTCAGTTAGTCCATCTCTTATTTTTGACTCGGGTCATGATCAAACTCGAGGTTGTGGGACTGAACCTGCATTGTGCTGGTGCTGGGCATGGAGGCTGCTTAATAATCCCTCTCTCTTTCTCTGGACCCCTTCCCTGTCACTCTCTCTCTCTCTCTCTCTTTCTCAGTCTCTCCCTGTCTCAAAACAATAAGCTCTCTGCTTGAGAGCCTATAAATAGAGGATAAAATAAAACTAAGGAAGATAACCAAAGGAATCCTTCTACCCAATTTCAAAACATACAGCTACAGTAATCATAAGTGTGTGGTGTTGGTGAAGGGATAGACAAATGGAACAGTATAAAGATAGATAAGTGCAACAGGATCAAACCCAGAAAGAGACCGACAACCAACATGTCAATGGTTGAAAGGGACAAAGGGGAAAAGCAGTTCAGTGGAGGAGTGACAGCGTTTTGAATAAATGGTGCTAGAGCAAATGGACTTCCAGAGGCAAAGAAGAAGAAGGAGAAGAAGAAGAGGGAGGGGCAGAGAGAAGGAGGAGGTAGAAGTTGAGTACGAAGAGGACGAGGACCACAATCGAAGTCTCATTCTCTGTACAAAACTTAAGTCGGGGCACTTGGGTGACTCAGCTGCTGAGGCAGCCAGCTCTTGATTTCGGCTCTTGTCATGCTCTCAGGGTCCCGGGACAAAATCAGGCTCCAAGCTCACTGGGGAGTCTGCTTAGGATGCTCTTTTCCCTTCTCCTTCCACCCAAGCCCCGCTCATGTCATGCTCACTCTCTCAAAAAGAAAAAAAAATTTTTTTTAATTAATTCAAAATTTATCACCGCCTTACATGTAAAATGATAAATCCTATAGGGAAACAATTTCCAGAATGGACAGCTAGGGAAAGAATCCTCCGACTGGACATCAAATCATTTGCCATACAGGAAAAGTTGATTCATTATATATGATCCGACAATCAGAATTGGAAGTCTGTCCTGTGTGAAACACCTTGTGAAGAAGACTTTAAAAGGGAAGCTACAAACTGGGAGAAAATTGGTGCAAACCACATACCTGATAAAGGACTCCTGTCTGAAGTAGAGAATCTCAAATGTTGACCCCCAAATAAGCAAGCCATCCAATCGGAAAAAAAAAAAAAAAAATTGTGCAAAAGACCGAAACACTTGACCAAAGAGTATACAGATGGAAATCACATAAAAAGTTGCGATTGGGGCAATTCAAATGTAAACTCCAATGAGCTCTCACTGCACACCTATCACCATGATGCAAAACAAATGCATCTGAGAGGGAGAGAGAGACCCCACTACCCCATGCAAGGCAGCATGTGGAATGACTGGATCGCTCCTGAATCGCTGTTGGGAATGGAAGATGATAGAGCTCACTCTTGAAAACAGTTCACAGTTCCTTTTCTTTTTCAAGGCCTGGATTTAAATTCCAGTGTACAAGCAGTATAATATGCATTTTGGGTGCACAGTATAGTGACCCAACACTTCCACTCAGTTTCTGTTTAAAAAGGAAACTAGGCGGGTGCCTGTGTGGCTCAGTGTGTTAAAGCCTCTGCCTTCAGCTCAGGTCATGATCCCAGGGTTCTGGGATCCAGCCCCGCATCAGGCTCTCTGCTTAGCGGGGAGCCTGCTTCCTCCTCTCTCTCTCTGCCTGCCTCTCTGCCTGGTTGTGATTTCTCTCTGTCAAGTAAATAAAATATTAAAAAAAATTTTTTTAAAGAAAAAAGCCAACTAGGTATCCAAATGAGAAATATAACAAATATCCGAACACTGAGAAAGTAACATTCTAGATGATCAAAGATCAAAGATAGAATCTCAATGCACTGAAGTGAAGGAAAATGGACATACAACATATGAAAATTTGTGGGACACAGCTAAATCATAGGATAGCACAATGTAGAGCACTCAATGCATATGTTAGAAAGGAGGAGGAGCATCTGGGAGGCTCAGTCAGTTAGTCCAACTCTTGATTTTGTCTCGGGTCATGATCAAACTCGGGGTTGTGTGAATGAACCTGCATTGTGCTGGTGCTGGGCATGGAGGTTGCATAATAATCTCTCTCTCTCTCTCTGTACCCCTTCCCTTTCTCTCTCTCTTTCTCAGTCTCTCCCTGTCTAAAAACAAAAGGCGTCTCAAAACAATAAGCTCTCTGCTTCAGAACCTAGAAAAAGAAGAGAAATAAAACTGAAGAAGGAAACTAAAAGATTCCTTCTACCCAATTTCAAGATCTATAGCTAGATTAATCAAAAGTGTGTGGTGTTGGTGAAGGGATAGACAAATGGAACAGAATAAAGATAGTTAAGTAAAACAGAATCAAGGACCCAGAAATAGACTGACACCAATTTGTCCAATGGGGATTTGACAAAGATAAAAGCAGTTCAATGGTGGAGTGACAAGTCATTTTTATGACTATTATATGCTGATATCAGTATAAAACATCATCACGTTTGTATAATAATTACTCTGGCTTTAATATAATTCCCTAGATTATATACTGACCAGAGAGCTATACTTCAGTGGCAGGCATTGGATCGCTGTTTACCAAATTGGTTTAGCTTTTATTTCCCTTGGGCATGAACCTACACTACTTTTCTAATTTTCTCTTGCAATAAGGAGTGGTCATGGAACTGACTTGCATCTAAGGACATGCACACCAATGTAAGGGAAAACATGGAGTGTACAGGCCCATTTAAAACAAACAATCCAAAAACTCCAACACTCCTTCAAAATGACTGTTAAGAGCCCTGCACTGAAGGAAAGTGAGCCTGTCTTCCAGGACAAAAAACCCTGGTGCCTCCAACATCCTCCACCAGTGACTGGTTTTACCTGAGAGAACTATGTCAGATCAAGAGTTCAGAATGACGATTCTGAACATTCTAGCCGGGCTCGAAAAAGGCATGGAAGATATTAGAGAAACCCTCTCTGGAGATATTAAAGCCCTTTCTGGAGAAATTAAAGAACTAAAGTCTAACCAAGTTGAAATCAAAAAAGCTATTAATGAGGTGCAATCAAAAATGGAGGCTCTCACTGCTAGGATCAATGAGGCAGAAGAAAGAATTAGTGATATAGAAGACCAAATGACAGAGAATAAGGAAGCCGAGCAAAAGAGGGACAAACAGCTACTGGACCATGAGGGGAGAATTCGAGAGATAAGTGACACCATAAGACGAAACAACATTAGAATAATTGGGATTCCAGAAGAAGAAGAAACAGAGAGGGGAGCAGAGGGTCTATTGGAGAGAATCATTGGAGAGAATTTCCCTAATATGGCAAAGGGAACAAGCATTAAAATCCAGGAGATGCAGAGAACCCCCCTCAAAGTCAACAAGAATAGGTCCACACCCCATCACCTAATAGTAAAATTTACAAGTCTTAGTGACAAAGAGAAAATCCTGAAAGCAGCCCGAGAAAAGAAATCAGTAACATACAATGGTAAAAATATTAGATTGGCGGCAGACTTATCCACAGAGACCTGGCAGGCCAGAAAGAGCTGGCATGATATATTCAGAGCACTCAACGAGAAAAACATGCAGCCAAGAATACTCTATCCAGCTAGGCTATCATTGAAAATAGAAGGAGAGATCAAAAGCTTCCAGGACAAACTAAAACTGAAAGAATTTGCAAACACCAAACCAGCTCTCCAGGAAATATTGAAAGGGGTCCTCTAAGCAAAGAGAGAGCCTAAAAGTAGTAGATCAGAAAGGTACAGAGACAATATACAGTAACAGTCACCTTACAGGCTACTAATGGCACTAAATTCATATCTCTCAATAGTTACCCTGAATGTTAATGGGCTAAATGCCCCAATCAAAAGACACAGGGTATCAGAATGGATAAAAAAACAAAACCCATCAGTATGTTGCCTACAAGAAACTCATTTTAGACGCGAAGACACCTCCAGATTTAAAGTGAGGGGGTGGAAAACAATTTACCATGCTAATGGGCATCAGAAGAAAGCTGGGGTGGCAATCCTTATATCAGATCAATTAGATTTTAAGCCAAAGACTATAATAAGAGATGAGGAAGGACACTATATCCTACTCAAAGGGTCTGTCCAACAAGAAGATCTAACAATTTTAAATATCTATGCCCCTAACGTGGGAGCAGCCAACTATATCAACCAATTAATAACAAAATCAAAGAAACACATCAATAATAATACAATAATAGTAGGGGACTTGAACACTCCCCTCACTGAAATGGACAGATCATCCAAGCAAAAGATCAACAAGGAAATAAAGGCCTTAAATGACACACTGGACCAGATGGACATCACAGATATATTCAGAACATTTCATCCCAAAGCAACAGAATACACATTCTTCTCTAGTGCACATGGAACCTTCTCCAGAATAGATCACATCCTGGGTCACAAATCAGGTCTCAACCGGTATCAAAAGATTAGGATTATTCCCTGCATATTTTCAGACCACAATGCTCTGAAGCTAGAACTCAATCACAAGACGAAAGCTGGAAAGAACCCAAATACATGGAGACTAAACAGCATCCTTCTAAAGAATGAATGGGTTAACCAGGAAATTAAAGAAGAATTGAAAAAATTCATGGAAACAAATGATAATGAAAACACAACAGTTCAAAATCTGTGGGACACAGCAAAGGCAGTCTGAGAGGAAAATATATAGCGGTACAAGCCTTTCTCAAGAAACAAGAAAGGTCTCAAGTACACAACCTAACCCTACGCGTAAAGGAGCTGGAGAAAGAACAAGAAAGAAACCCTAAACCCAGCAGGAGAAGAGAAATCATAAAGATCAGAGCAGAAATCAATGAAATAGAAACCAAAAAAAACAATAGAAAAAATCAATGAAACTAGGAGCTGGTTCTTTGAAAGAATCAATAGGATTGATAAACCCCTGGCCAGACTCATCAAAAAGAAAAGAGAAAGGACCCAAATCAATAAAATCATGAATGAAAGAGGAGAGATCACAACTAACACCAAAGAAATACTGAGAGAAAATGTACCTTCTAGAATGGGACTGTACTGAGGTTTAAATTTGTTAGAGCATCTATTGCTAACCAATACAGTTTTCCTTCTCAGTGTTCTCAGCAAAAAGTTAATTATTCCATCCTGGTGGATTTCTACCTTTCTGAAAGGAAATATGTCAACACCTGGATTGCTTGATGAATAAGGTAAAAAGATAGTTAAAACTATTAGGCCATGGGGCACCTGGGTGGCTCAGTGGGTTAAAGCCTCTGCCTTTCACTCAGGTCATGATCCCAGGGTCCTGGGATCGAGCCCCGCATCGGGCTCTCTGCTTGGCGGGGAGCCTGCTTCCTCCTCTCTCTCTCTCTCTGCCTGCTTCTCTCGCTACTTGTGATCTCTGTCAAATAAATAAATAAAATCTTTAAAAAAAAACCAAAAAACTATTAGGCCATAAGAAATAAAGGCCATAACATGATAATTTTATGCTAGGTAGCATAATATCTTACACACAGAATGAAGGAAAGAGTCAGTAAGGAAAGGAATAAACAAATAGTTCATACATAGATTTTCCCTTCTTTGCTCACTGGGAAGACATAGTTCCTGGAAGTATGTAGCCTAAATGAGAAAGGAATCACCAGATTTCTGAAGGTCTATGATTGTATGCAAAACCTCTCGACAGTCCACCTACTTGAGCTTCAGTAGACTGCAGGACAAAACACAACATATTCCCTTCTTGACTCACATATACATTTGGGCTTGGGGTTAGAAGAAAGGAAAGAGAAGCATCCAAGAGGAAAGTCCTCTAACTCAACATCTTTTCATTTTTACTTATAATTTTTGGATGATGTGTTTTAGCACACTAGAAGATATGTGGTGTGTTTTCACAGTGCTAAAGAATCAAGAACAAAATCACCTACAATTTATCACTATTATCATCTATTTACTAACAATATAATTACTCCTTTATTCATTCACTGAGCAAATATTTATCAAGCACCTACATGTGATGGGCACTCCAGGTATCCTGTTCCTATAGTACTTCTATTTTGATGGGGGGCCAGAATCAATATGGGAAGTAAAGAGAGAAATAATAAATAAACAAATAAAATAGCATGATAATTTAGAGAGTGATAAGTTCATGAAGATAATTTCAAAAATTAAAAACACAGTTTATGGTAATAGGATAAGATTCTCAAAGAGTGTCACTGAAGACATAAGTCATGAATACTGCGACTCTTGTCATCTCATTCACTGCTGTCCCTCCAGCACCTAGAAAACTCCCTGGTATATACTAGGAATTAATAAATCATAGTTGAATGAGAATTGCAAGAGCAAAGATCCTAAATGCAGAGTCATCCCAGAGTGTTTAAGGAAGAGACAGAAAACCATAGGGGCCACAGTGTAATGAGCTGGGTACAACATTATTTGCCAACTCACAGAGGAAGTCAGGGGCCCTATTATGTGGGGCCTTATGGGCCATGGTAAGAGATCTGGACCATAGTAAGGAAGAGGTTCCAGACTTTTCTTTGAGTGTAATGGGATGCCAGTAGATGATTATAAGCAGGAGAATTCTTTGCACTTACATTTGTTTTAAAAGGTCTCCAGCTGTTTCCTGGAGGCTGTGTCATAGGGATGGTGGACAAAAGCAGGAGCAAGGAAGGAGAAGTTGTAACTGGGAAGAAGGTGGGGATCTTGGAAGTGACAAAAGTGGTCTGATTAGTGATCTATTTTGGTGGAAGAATTCACAGGGCACCCAGAATGGTGAGGAAAACCTGGGAGAATCTAGTTCAGTTTCATCCCACTCTAACTGGGAAAAAAAAAAAAAAAGAACATTGAAGTAGCTTAGTCAAATACCTATGTTTATTCATAATTCCCTCTTTCTCCTCTCCCACATTTTGCATTAGAAATTCTTCAAGCTTTACTTCTCAGTCCCATTATCACTGCATTCTTCTTTGTTACTGATCTTCTCAGGAAACTGGTGCTCTCTTGAAATGATTCCCACGATTGTATACACTGAGCTTTACACATATATTTTCAACCTCTTGCTGGGTGTTCCCCTGTGGATGTCTTATAACGATCCTGACAAAAACCCTTTATCTTCTCCCACCCTGCTCCTTCTCCTGAATAATCATCCCTGTCAACCAGACAGAAATCTCACAGTAACCTGATCTTGTTCTTCACTCCTCATCTCCCACATCCAACAGTTTTCAGTTTTCTTCCCTTCTGCCCTGTCAGAGTTCTACTCATTCTACAATGCCTTACATGAGGCCCTTTCCCTCATAATGCAGCCCCAAATACTCCAATTAGAACTTGCCACGGGGCACCTGGGTGGCTCAGTGGGTTAAGCCGCTGCCTTCGGCTCAGGTCATGATCTCAGGGTCCTGGGATCGAGTCCCACATCGGGCTCCCTGCTCAGCAGGGAGACTGCTTCCCTCTCTCTCTCTTTGCCTGCCTCTCTGTCTACTTGTGATCTCTGTCTATCAAATAAATAAATAAAATCTATAAAAAAAATTAAAAAGAACTTGCCATGTCTTCCTCCACTATCCCAGGTAAATACTTACCCGTATTTCTAATTTTTGCCTGTTCGTAGCCATTCACATTAAAATTAGCAAATATATCACCATAAACCCATACTCCACAAAATTCCCAGAACTGCAGTTCTATATATATTAGGTACTTGAAATGTTAAAAATACATAAGCATCCTATAATGTAGACATTTACTATAAGCCAGATTGATTAACAGAATCAAGATGCTTCCAACTGGTGACCAAAGAGAATAACTTAGTAATTAACAAAATAATTACCATGGTGGGTGATTCCATTTTCTAATAATGCTTGTCCAAAGTGTACATCTTCCTCAGGCCTGTGAATCTCTCCAATTTCCAAGAGCCATGACACAAATTCACTGCAATAGAAATCCAGTGAAATAGTTAAAGAGTTTTCCCACACCTTCCTCCCCAAGAAGTCTATTTCTACCATGCTTTCATCAAGCAGCATTGGAAGGAGCCTCAGATATAAAGAAATATTTGCAGTGCATTTAAGCTTACATTTTTTCACATATGCAAAGCCCCAAATTATTTAAATTTTACTCTATCCTAGAAAACTCATGTCCATTCATTCATGCTTACCTAAACCCTATTATATAACACCTATTCAACTTACTGAGACCTCTAATAAACACAAAGGGATATTTTTAGAGTAGTTTTTTTTTAAAGATTTTATTTATTTCTTTGACAGAGAGAAATCACAAGAGAGGCAGGCAGAGAGAGAGGAAGGGAAGCAGTCTCTCTGCTGAGCAGAGAGCCCGATGTGGGACTCGATCCCAGGATCATGACCTGAGCTGAAGGCAGCGGCTTAACCCACTGAGCCACCCAGGCGCCCTTAGAGTAGTTTTAACTGTAAAGAGAATACAACAAGATCCTAAAGATAGCAAACAGACAAAATAAACAGAATAATAATGACTGAATATAAGAGATAGACTGGAATATGGCTTTCTAGGCACAGAAAACCAGTGTGTTTGAACTCTAAGAAGGCAAACCCCAAAAAACTACACACCCCATATGGTAGAAGGAATTCTAAACGTGTTCTCTTACCCCACTATCAAGAATCCCATCCCTTGGTTTTGTAACCAAATCTTAATCTGGGTAGTGGTATGGATGAATTTTGTATAGGAAACTAAAATTCCAAGTCAGTTGACCTCAAAAGATGTAAATTATTCAAGTGAGCTTGACCCAGTCAGTTGAGCACTTTGAAGCAGAGAGTTTTCTCAGGCTGGTGGCACAAGAGTAAGAGACAAATTAAAAGCACAAGAAAGATTCAGTGAGCCACTGCTCACTGCTGCCTTAGAAGATAGAGGGGCCATGTACCAAGGAACACAGGCAGCTTCTGAGAGTGGTCCTGGCCAACAGCCAGCACAGAAGTAGGGCTTATTCTTACAATCACGGGGGACTGAATTCTGTCAACAACCTGAATGTGCTTGCAAGTGAATTTTTCTTCAGACCCTTAAGATAAGGCCCAGCCGCAGTTCAGCACTCGATGTTGACCTTGATTTCGACCTTGTGAGACCCTAAGCAGACAGCCCAGCATTGCTACCCCTCAACTTCTTTCTGACATATAGAATTATGAGCTATACGGGAGACAAACCATAAATGACTCTTAATCTTACAAAACAAACTGGGGGTTGCTGGGGGGAGGTGGGATTGGGAGAGGGGGAGGGGGCTATGGACACTGGGGAGGGTATGTGCTATTGTGAGTGCTGTGAAGTGTGTAAACCTGGCGATTCACAGACCTGTACCCCTGGGGATAAAAATACATTATATGTTTATTAAAAAAAAATTTTTTGGAAGGGGAGGCGAACCATAAGAGACTATGGACTCTGAAAAACAACCTGAGGGTTTTGAAGGGTCAGGGGTGGGAGGTTGGGGGAACAGGTGGTGGGTAATGGGGAGGGCACGTTTTGCATGGAGCACTGGGTGTTGTGCAAAAACAATGAATACTGTTACACTGAAAAAATAAATAAAATGGAAAAAAAAAAGAATTATGAGCTAATGAATAGGTGTTGTTTCAAGGCACTAGGTGTGTTGTTATTTATTTATTCTGCAGCAATATAAAATTAGTACACACCAATAGTTTTACTATACTGTTTTCAAATTTTGAAGTTATTTAGTGGGGCACATGGGTAGCTCAGTTGGTTGTTTTGGCTCAGGTCATGATCTCGGGGTCCTGGGATCAGTCACACCTCCTGCTCTCTGCTCAGCAGGGAGTCTGTTGCTCCCACTCCCTCTGCCCCTCCGATGCTTGTGCTCTCTCTCTCCTCTCAGATAATAAATAAAACCTTTAAAAATACATAAACAAATAAATAAATACGTTTTTTGTTTTTTTTTAATAAATACGGTTTTTAATAAATTCATTCTTGAATTTAAATGTCATCTGGGGGGTGGGGGTGGAGGGACCTGGGTGGCCTAGTCGCTTAAGCATCTGCCTTTGGCTCAGGTCATGTTCCTGGAGTCTGGGAATCGAGCCCCACATTGGGTTCCCTGCTCACTGAGACATCTGTTTCTCCCTTTGACCCTCCCGCCTGTTGTGCTCTCTCTCTCTGATTCTCCCTCTCTCTCAAATAAATAAATAAAATCTTAAAAAAAGGAATATTCCAGCACAAAACCACCCATCAGAACTGTCTACCACATCCATCTGCTGTGGCTGTGAAAGGCCAGGGAGGATGAACAAACCACATCTTTTACCATTTTGGCGTGTGGGGTGGAGCCCTACATCACAGATAAGTAGGATGATATTTTATAACACAGGAAAGCACCAGCTTGGTACTGTTTTTTGGGCCATGTGGTATCAGTAAAAGAACACTAAATAGAGAAACATTTTATAATAAAATATTTTATTGTGCTCATGTTATAAAAATATAACATTTGAATTTTACATAAAGTAATGGATACATTTTAGAATGGTTTCAACTTTGCACAGAGGTCAGAGAAGCCAAGCTATACAAGGTGTCAGGAAATTACTTTTCCATTTACTTCAAAACCAAAGGCAACACCTATGGCTAAAGTCAAATAACCGAGGGGCATGGAATTCTAAAAATGGATATCTAGTCTAAAAAGTACATTTTAAGGCAGAAGAAGTTGTTAAAGCCATCCAAAAGAAAGAAAATTTTTAAAAGAAGTAAAACTTCAGTTTTTTCTTCAATAGCACAAAAATAATAATACCAATTCCAGGGATGTCTGGGTAGCTCTGTCAGTTAAGCATCTCCCTTTGGCTCAGGTCATGATCTCAGGGTCCTGGTATCAAGCACCAAAATCGGGCTCTGCACTCAGCATGGAGTCTGCTTGTCCCTTTCCCTCTGCTCCCCCCACCTCGCAAATAATTAAGTAAAATCTTGGGGAAAAAAAAGCGTATCAACTCCACAGTGCCGTCACAGGATTAAATGAGCTGATGTATGTCAGGAGCTCAGCACAGTGTATGGCACATTTTGAGCACTTATGAAACGTCAGTGGTTGACAAATGGGTTGAGCTGGTTGGTATGTAGCGAAAGCATCATTCTCTGTTCTGATGTCAGCAGATTCCTGAATATGCCAAATTAAAATGAGGAAAAGAACACACTGTAAGAACTTCTATTAATTAAGAGCATAGGGGAAGGAAAGAGAAGGGGTAAGAAAGGAAGTTACTGGCTGGCTTTATCATGGGACCTACAGAAATCACAAGATCCCATCAACAATCTGCGAAAGGATCCTGATCCAGTCAAAAACAATCTCAAACTTGGTCTATAATTAGTAACTAGTAACTAAGCTAGTGTGCTGTTATGGAAAAAGCCACAATGAACAAACTAAAATTTACCAAGTCTCTCCTGTGTATCAGGCACTGTGGAGAACGCTCACATATCATTGTAACTAACTAGCACTTTGGCCGTGTAAGATCATGTTAACTCTTTTTTTTTTTTAAGTATTATTATTATTTTTATTACCATATAATGTATCATTTGCCCCAGGGGTACAGGTCTGTGAATCATCAGGCTTACACATTTCACAGCGCTCATTAGAGCACAAACCCTCCCCAATGTCCATCACCCAGCCACCCTCTCCACACTCCACCCACGTGTTAACTCTTTAGTTAACAAGACTCCAGCTCCTTTAATTAGGAAAACTTGACCCTGGGTCAGCCTTGGAGCTCTGTTTCCCTGGAACCTGATGGAGGCAGGGCATCTGCTGGGTTACCAGGCAGCATTGATCATGGCCAAAATGACTCCTGATGGCTATACGGAATATGAATACATTCTTGGTGAGAAGCTATAGCTTGAAGTGACTCCTATAAACAGGCATGTTCCTCTGACAACCCCGGAAGTTATGCCCCAGAGGTGGGTTTCTCTCCCACAAGAGCTGTCGGCTGGGGGCCTACCAAGGACAGCAACAGCAGCTTGCTGGCAGCTGAGTGCTCTGTTGTGAGGACCCCAGCCCCTGAAGGAGGGGCCCCATGCTGCCCTGCAGGCCAGGGTTTCCTGGCTTATATTCTTCTACCTGGGTTGGCAGCCGGTGTGGCCTATGGTTATTTTATGGTATCTGCATAACTTATCGAGAAGACATTCTGGTAGGCATTACAGGTAAGCACTATGATCATCTTCAAGTTTAGAGAGGAAAAAGACATTTAAACTTCCCACATCGCTCAACTAGCCAGAGGTAGGACCAGATTTGCATGGAGACAGTCTGACTGCGAAGTGTGGGCTTTGAACTACCACTCCAGTCTGCTTCTACAGAGTTGACATTGGCATTCACTGGTTGTATGAAGGCGGGCCTGGTAAACTCCCTGAGAGCTGGTTTCTGAATCTTTAAAAAATATAAAGATTATAAATGCAGAGTATGCATCTGAGGATTAGAAATATATGGAAACAGCCAACACGGGGCATGGCTTAAGGCAGCCGCCCTTCCCTTTGGTTCTGCACCCTTCACCGGGCAGGGACTCCCACGTGCTGCTGCCGCAGACCCCAGAGGACTGACAGTGGGTCTATGCTCAATACCCAGGCAACCTCTCTGCCTGTTGCTCTGTGCCAGGCCCCTTGCAGGACCCTCTTTTTCAGATTCCTCATCGATGGTCCTTCAACATGAGCCCAGTTGTCAAAGTGCTGATGAATCTCGGGTTTGGACTCTGTGTCTTACATTCTTTGGTTCTCTGACTTGTAGGCCCTGTACTCACATCCTTGCTAGACTTCCTCCCCCTTCAGTGAACCTGCTTCCTGCCAGCCCTGCCTGACCCCAGTGTCTGCTTCCCCCTCAGAACACCATACATCTGAAATGGTTGACGTCAGGGATGGATGGATAGATGTCTAAAATCTTCCATGATTGCAGGCACTAGGTCCATTCCTTCACCTCACTATCATCCAGGAAATGTTGACAGTAAAAAGATATTAAAAAATGCCCAGAGGAATGTTTTTTTTTTTAAGATTTATTTATCCATTTGACAGACAGAGATGATAAGTACGCAGAGAGAGAGACGGAAGCAGGCTCCCCGCCGAGCAGAGAGCCCGATGCGGGGCTCGATCCCAGGACCCTGAGATCATGACCTGAGCTGAAGGCAGAGGCTTTAACCCACTGAGCCACCCAGATGCCCCGGAATATTTTTTTTATAGAAGAAAAGCAAATCATTGAAGGAAGGGTAGTTGATACATGACATAGTGAAAATATGAAAGAAATCCATGTACCCAGACTATAGACCTTACCTTTCAAGGAAGCATTTAAGGAATGTGGTCAGTTTTCTTTTTCTGTCTTTGGTCAGATTTCCTTGTTTGCACATCATCTTGTAGAGTTTCTCGCCCTGTTCCGAGATCATTACCCGGGTGTCTTGCTCCATTCCTAATTTTAAACCTATCGAGAAGGAAACCAAGGACAGGTAACTGAAAAAGTCTCCTCACTCACTCTTGCCTGCATGAGACCAAAATTTATTGCACATCAAGCATGGGCAGGGGGTTGCAGATACAGAGCTCTCTACCACAGGGCACCTGGGTAGCTCAGTCAGTTAAGTGCCTGCCTTCGGCTCAGGTCATGGTCTCAGTGTCCTGGGATGGAGTCCTGAATCGAGCTCCCTGCTTAGCAGGGAGTCTGCTTCTCTCTCTCCCTCTGCCCCTCCCCATGTGCATTAGTTCTCTCTCTCTCTCTCACACACACATAAATAAATAAAACCATAAAAAAACCCTGAATTTGGAGCATAGGGGAAAGAAAGAGAAGGGGTCAAAAGGAAGTTAATGGGTGGCTTTATCATGGGACCTACATAAATCACAAGATTTGTGTGATTTTTATTTTCAGTCTTCTAACTACAAAATTTTTTACTAGAATTTTTATTTTTTACAATGGAGGAGGAATTACCATTTGTCAGTAACAGAATAATTTTTATTAAGAATAGAGCCTGTTAACATAAACAAATTAACAGAACATGCTTGTCTGCTTGCTTTGCTTTCTTCGTTTTTTCCTTCCTTCTTTCCCTCCTTCCTTTTTCACTTCAGATTTATCTATACGCATAGCTATTCTGAAAAAATAAAGGTTCAACTTGATGAAACATTTATTTTACCTTTGAAATGATTTGCTAAGCTATCTGAATTGACTGCTAAATTCAACAAAACTTAAAGAATTCTGATAGATTCCTGTCTCACGTTGAGGTCTTTTATCCATTTCGAGTTTATCTTTGTGTACGGTGTAAGAGAATGGTCGAGTTTCATTCTTCTACATATTGCTGTCCAGTTTTCCCAGCACCATTTATTGAAGAGACTGTCTTTTTTCCATTGAATATTTTTTCCTGTTTTGTCGAAGATTATTTGACCATAGAGTTGAGGGTCCATATCTGGGCTCTCCACTCTGTTCCACTGGTCTATGTGTCTGTTTTTATGCCAGTACCACGCTGTCTTGGTGATCACAGCTTTGTAGTAAAGCTTGAAATCGGGTAACGTGATGCCGCCAGTTTGTTTTTGTTTTTCAACATTTCCTTAGCAATTCGGGGTCTCTTCTGACTCCATACAAATTTTAGCATTATTTGCTCTAGCTCTTTGAAAAATATCGGTGGAATTTTGATTGGAATGGCATTGAAAGTATAAGCAAAATTTAATTTAAAAAACAACGAGTTTAATACCTTTAAATGGTCTAAAATATTTATATTGAAAATGACAGCTGAAATATTTCCTTAAGAAAATCAATTCACACTAAAGAACACCTTAAAGAGCTCCTCCTTGTGCCCAAACCCAGGGCAGCAGTGGCTGTCTAGGCAGCTCCAGACCGCCAGAGAGGTTCCGAGCAGAGATCGTGCACTGAGATTTTCCCGCTGTCCCGGGCTGGGAATGTCTGGTTTTTCCGGATGCCAGAGCTCCAGGCTAGCGCCTATGAGCACCTATCCCAAGGGAGGGTGTGGGACTCGAGCGTTTCAGGATTGCCGTCTGGCCAGGCTCCCAGCCCCTCACGGGAGCCAGACCCCACTCCTTCTCAGGCGCGCTGGCATTCAGGCGCACTGGCGGCTCAGGGACGGAGACCTGATTTCTCCGCCGCGCTCTCCCTGGCTCCGCGCCAGGGGAGGCTGTCCTGGGTCCGGGGACTTAGGTCCCTGACCCTAACCGCCCAGGTTCCCACTATTACCCCCCCCACCGCGATCCTTTGCTGTTTGTTTTTTGAGTGCTTTCAACCAGACTCCAAGTTAATGCTGGTCCCCAGACGCAGAGCACTCTCGTGTTGGGGTGTTACTTTCCAATGGGTCACCTCTGGTGGCTCCCTCCCCCTTTTGTTTATCTTCCGATATCAGTCCGATGCTCCCAGTCTGCTTTACCTGCCACTGGCGTCTTCTGCTCCAGTAGAGATCCAGACGTGTATAATTCTGATCTCAGGCTGATTTCATGGGTGGTCGGAGTTCTTTGGTAGGTAATCAGCTCACTTTAGGGTACAGGTTGAAATGGCACCTCCTCCTACTTCCCGGCCATCTTGACCCTGTCCCTCCTGGAAGCTTTTTATCTCTCCTTCTATTTTCAATGATAGCTTAGCTGGATAGAGTATTCTTGGCTGCATGTTTTTCTCGTTTACTGTTCTGAATATATCACGCCAGCTCTTTCTGGCCTGCCAGGTCTCTGGGGATAAGTCGGCTGCCAATCTAATATTTTTACCATTGTATGTTACAGATCAAAGATGAACTTAAACAATTCATGGAAACCAATGAGAATGAAGACACCTCGGTCCAAAACCTATGGGATACAGCAAAGGCGGTTCTAAGGGGGAAATACATAGCCATCCAAGCCTCCCTCAAAAACATTGAAAAATCCAGAATACACCAGCTGTCTCTATACCTTAAAGAACTGGAGAACCAACAACAAATCAAACCAACTCCACATGCAAGAAGGGAAATAATCAAGATTAGAGCAGAGATCAATGAGGTAGAAACGAGAGATACAGTAGAACATATCAATGAAAATAGAAGCTGGTTTTTTGAAAGAATCAATAAGATCGATAAACCAATGGCCACACTAATCCAAAAGAAAAGAGAGAAAGCCCAAATTAATAAAATTATGAATGAAAAAGGAGAGATCACAACTAACACCAAGGAAATAGAAACAATCATCAGAAATTATTACCAACAGGTATATGCCAATAAGCTAAGCAACCTAGATGAAATGGATGCATTCCTGGAAAGCTACAAACTCCCAAAACTGAACCAGGAAGAAATTGACAACCTGAATAGACCGATATCTAGTAATGAGATTGAAGCAGTGATCAAAAACCTCCCAAAAAACAAGAGCCCAGGACCTGACGGATTCCCTAGGGAATTCTACCAAACTTTCAAAGAAGAAATAACACCAATTCTCCTGAAGCTGTTCCAAAAAATTGAAGCAGAAGGAAAACTTCCAGACTCTTTTTATGAAGCCAGCATTACCCTGATCCCCAAACCAGGCAAAGACCCTACCAAAAAGGAGAATTTCAGACCAATGTCACTGATGAATATGGATGCAAAGATTCTCAACAAGATCCTAGCAAACAGGATCCAGCAGCACATTCAAAAGATTATCCACCATGACCAGGTGGGATTCATCCCTGGGTTGCAAGGTTGGTTCAACATTCGCAAATCAATCAGTGTGATAGAACACATCAATAAGAGAAGAGAGAAGAACCACATGGTCCTCTCAATTGATGCAGAAAAAGCATTTGACAAAATCCAGCATCCATTCCTGATGAAAACGCTTCAAAGTATAGGGATAGAGGGAACATTCCTGAACTTCATAAAATCTATCTATGAAAGACCCACAGCAAATATCATCCTCAATGGGAAAAAGCTCGCAGCCTTCCCGTTGAGATCAGGAACACGACAAGGATGCCCACTCTCACCACTCTTGTTCAACATAGTATTAGAAGTTCTAGCAACGGCAATCAGACAACAAAGAGAAATAAAAGGTATCCAAATTGGCAAGGAAGAAGTCAAACTCCCTCTCTTCGCAGATGACATGATTCTTTATATGGAAAACCCCAAAGACTCCACCCCCAAACTACTAGAACTCATACAGCAATTCAGTAACATGGCAGGATACAAAGTCAATGTACAGAAATCAGTGGCTTTCTTATACACTAACAATGAAAATACAGAAAGGGAAATTAGAGAATCGATTCCATTACTATAGCACCAAGAACCATAAGATACCTGGGCATAAACCGAACCAAAGAAGTAAAGGACCTGTACTTGAGGAACTACAGAACACTCATGAAAGAAATTGAAGAAGACACAAAAAGATGGAAGACCGTTAAATGCTCTTGGATTGGAAGAAAAAACATTGTTAAAATGTCTATACTGCCTAGAGCATTCTATACTTTTAATGCCATTCCGATCGAAATTCCACCGATATTTTTCAAAGAGCTGGAGCAAATAATGCTAAAATTTGTATGGAGTTAGAAGAGACCCCAAATTGCTAAGGAAATGTTGAAAAACAAAAACAAAACTGGCGGCAACACGTTACCCGATTTCAAGCTTTACTACAAAGCTGTGATCACCAAGACAGCATGGTACTCGCATAAAAACAGACACATAGACCAGTGGAACAGAGTGGAGAGCCCAGATATGGACCCTCAACTCTATGGTCAAATAATCTTCGACAAAACAGGAAAAAATATTCAATGGAAAAAAGACAGTCTCTTCAATAAATGGTGCTGGGAAAACTGGACAGCGATATGTAGAAGAATGAAACTCGACCATTCTCTTACACCGTTCACAAAGATAAACTTGAAATGGATAAAAGACCTCAACGTGAGACAGGAATCTATCAGAATCCTAGAGGAGAACATAGGCAGTAACTTCTTCGATATCAGCCACAGCAACTTCTTTCAAGATATGTCTCCAAAGGCCAAGGAAACAAAAGCAAAAATGAACTTTTGGGACTTCATCCAGATCAAAAGCTTCTGCACAGCAAAGGAAACAGTCAACAAAACAAAGAGGCAACCCACGGAATGGGAGAAGATATTTGCAAATGACAGTACAGACAAAAGGTTGATATCCAGGATCTACAAAGAACTTCTCAAACTCAACACACAAAAAACAGATAATCATATCAAAAAATGGGCAGAAGATATGAACAGACACTTCTCCAATGAAGACATACAAATGGCTATCAGACACATGAAAAAATGTTCATCATCACTAGCCATCAGGGAGATTCAAATCAAAACAACATTGAGATACCACCTAACACCAGTAAGAATGGCCAAAATTAGCAAGACAGGAAACAACGTGTGCTGGAGAGGATGTGGAGAAAGGGGAACCCTCTTACACTGTTGGTGGGAATGCAAGTTAGTGCAGCCACTTTGGAGAACAGTGTGGAGATTCCTGAAGAAATTAAAAATAGAGCTTCCCTATGACCCTGCAATTGCACTGCTGGGTATTTACCCCAAAGATACAGATGTAGTGAAAAGAAGGGCCATCTGTACCCCAATGTTTATTGCAGCAATGGCTACGGTCGCCAAACTGTGGAAAGAACCAAGATGCCCTTCAATGGATGAATGGATAAGGAAGATGTGGTCCATATACACAATGGAGTATTATGCCTCCATCAGAAAGGACGAATACCCAACTTTTGTAGCAACATGGACGGGACTGGAAGAAATTATGCTGAGCGAAATAAGTCAAGCAGAGAGAGTCAAGTATCATATGGTCTCACTTATTTGTGGAGCATAACAAATAACATGGAGGACATGGGGAGATGGAGAGGAGAGGGAGTTGAGGGAAACTGGAAGGGGAGATGAACCATGAGAGACTATGGACTCTGAAAAACAACCAGAGGGTTATGAAGGGGCGGCGGGGGGGGGGCGGGTGGGGGGTGGGCGTGGGGTGGGAGGTTGAGGAACCAGGTTGTGGGTAGTGGGGAGGGCACGTACTGCATGGAGCACTGGGTGTGATGCCAAAACAATGAACACTGTTATGCTGTAAATAAGAAAATAAAAATAAATAAATTAATTTAAAAAAAGAACACCTTAAAAATAAAAAATTTCCATCTTATTCAATTCAAATTTGACCATTGTATTGAAATTTGTGGTTTGCCTAACACCACTACAGATCACATTTTCTAAAGGTTACCATTTTGCCCTCTCTCCAACTACACAAATAAATTAGTTCTTAAGAAAGAATATAAATGAACTGTTGTTACTTTACGAATGAATGTCTAAGCGTATACTATGAAAATTACCAAGGAAGTTAACTGCAGAAAGTACAACAGCTTTCCTAGGTAGGTCTTAAGTTGGATACTTTTTATGCATCATGTTCAAACTAATATCTCAGAAAGAATCTTCAAAGAATAATTAAATTAGAATTAACCAAAATGAGAGTTGGGTCTAGACAATGGAGGAATAGAAATTTGGAGACAAACTCAATGGCTACCATCTTCCTTCAACATAAGCAGTAATGGATAACATGGATATATTAAAACAAACAAATTTTCACATTTCTACATGTCATATCATTATTGCATTATTTTTTTGTATTCTAAGGTATAACTGATATAATTCAATTTATAAAACATTATAAGTAAGAGTGTAATCAAGTTTATTTTTCAAAAGATTTAAATAGTTACACACTAGCTAAAAGCTTAGTCTCATTCCAAACGCAATTATTTCTTCTGCAAGTTTTGAGCTAAATCATTGTGATCAGTGTCTGATGGAGTCCTTTACTTAGAAAAGTATTTTACTTATACCTAGAGTATGCAAAAATACCTAGTATTTTTATAATATATTCAAATAGGCGGGGGAACATTTAAACTTGTCATCAAAAGTTTTAAGCATGGGGGCGCCTGGGGGTTCAGTGGGTTAAAGCCTCTGCCTTCAGCTCAGGTCATGATCCCAGGGTCCTGCGATGGAGCCCCGTGTTAGGCTCTCTGCTCGGCAGGGAGCCTGCTTCCTCCTCTCTCAAACATTCCAGAACTTTGGTATAGTGTGTCTAAGACTGGTCTTTAATCTTTAAATGTAACACGAAGTTAAAATATCCAGGTTTATAGAGGAACATTTATAATAATGAATTATGTGGCTAAATGTGTTTGTAGTTGAATCACTGAACATTCAGGAAAGATTATTTTAACAACAGGATTTTTCATTAAAGAGGAAAGATTCTAAGAAATGATTCAGGATTTCAGAATACCTAGTCACTCAAAAGATTTCAATTAACTTGAACTATTCCATTTGACTCATTGACAAAAGTCTGCCTAATAATTTAATATACTGAAATAATTACTCATTTGTTCCATTTGTTGTACAGACACATCTGACAAAAGTGAAGGCATAAATATTCACCAACTTCAGTGTCCCTCTCCTCCCCACCCTTGCAGTTAGATATCAGCCCTGAAGCAGGAGGAGTAGGTGCAAGGAGGGGTCACAAGGTGCTGTCCCAGTCTGAGTTCCTTCCTTGAAAGAGAATCTATGTTCCTAGGTCATCTGTCTAAAGCCTCATCAGAACTTAGTCCTTCATCCCTACTAAAAGAAACTAATTAAATAGATTAGTTAACCTGATTAGGGTTTGTCGGCCCAGGCCTTCACCATCTTGCACTCCTATGTTCATTATGAAAGTCACCTCTAAATGTCCTTTGCTAATAACCCTAAATAAATGCTACCAATTAGGGATTCAGTCCATATAGTATGCAAGTTGGCATCATAGAAAGCCAGGATAGAGAAGAATGCCGAGAAGTTTAGTATGTAGATAATTGCTTATTCTCCCAGGTAGGACATATTATTGTGGTCTCTTGCAAAAGAGAGTTTCTTGTAAGTTGATACATCATACTTCAATCATTTTTAAAAAAGTTTTATTCACAGGCAAAGAATCATGGTGTGGAATCTAACACTGGGTCCTATTTTCCAAAGCATTAATTTGCTTTGTGATCTTGTGAGTTCTGTATAGGCTTTTAAATTTCTCTTGACCCATAGATAGTAACACTCAGTATGAAATTCCACTAAGTGTCTGATCAATATTGTTAACACTTGGCTTAAAAAGAGAGATCTTCGTTCCCTTCAGAAGGTGGTTCTATTTGGGGCGCCTGGGTGGCTCAGTGGTTAAAGCCGCTGCCTTCGGCTCAGGTCATGATCTCAGGGTCCTGGGATCGAGTCCCGCATCGGGCTCTCTGCTCAGCAGCAAGCCTGCTTCCCTCTCTCTCTGCCTGCCTCTCTGCCTACTTGTGATCTCTCTCTGTCAAATAAGTAAATAAAAAAAAAAAAAAAAAACTTTAAAAAAAATATTAAAAAAAAAAAAAAAAAAGAAGGTGGTTCTATTAAAGTGTATCAACTGAAAAGCTTCTGCTTTGAAAATAATTTTGCTCTATGTTTTAATGGAGAATATTTGATATCCCAATTTTCTGATTTCCCTTCTAATTAATTGTTTTAGTGGTCATCAGATACACACTGCAGGAACATTCATAATGGCCGAAAAACTAAAACAAATAAAAACCTAAAGTCCACTGATGGGAGAGTGAGTAATTAAGTTGTTATCAATATAATTGTGATAATATTCAACCAATGGAGTATTATGCAACAGTTAAATGAATAAACTATTCCTATACATATGGATAAATAATTTACAAACTATATTGTATACAAAATATAAATTGCAGAAAGCAAAATACATTATCATACTTATAGAGCTCATTAACAAGCCAAACTAAGCCATATCATGCTTTATGTATTAACTATTATACATTATTTTTTTTTAATACTAGTTTCTCCTGAGATTAATAGCATTAGTAAATTCCAGAGCTGAGATTACGAATCAGCACTCTTGTCTTTTGTGAATGTAAATCTAGAATTCAATTCATCAAGTCCCCAGGTTTTGCAGTTAAAATATTGTGGAAATGTGGAAAAGGTTCAGTTTACTCATACTCACTAAATAATCTTTAGAGCTTCAATAGTACTTGGTTAAGGGGATGAAGTATCCTAAAATGAAGGGACTAGATGGTATCTTCTTACTACTTCAATTCGGGAAGTGAATAGACAATCATTTTTATGCAGTATTTCCATTTCTAGTCACTATGCATTTTGTCCATATTATATACCCATTAAGGATATTTGCTCAAAAACTAGGATTTTAGGGGCACCTGGATGGTTCAGTCAGTTAAGCGTCCAACTCTTGATGTTGGCTCAGGTCATGATCTCAGGGTCCTGGGACTAAGCCCCATGTCAGGCTCTGCACTTCAACGGGGAGAGTCTGCTTCTCTCCCTCTCCCTTTGCCCCTCCTGCTGCTCACTATCTCTCTCTCTCTCAAAAAAAAAAAAAAAAAAAAAAACCTTCAGGATTTTAATTTTACAAAATCTTTTCTGTTGTTTACCAATTTAAAAAGGAAAGTCATAAGACCATAAATGATATCATCACTGTACATGGCTAATCTTGCAAAAGCTTTGCACTTGAAAGCAGGCATGTATGAGATCAATTGTAATAAAAAAAAACTCATTCTCAAATGGATGCCTTTAATAACTGCACCTAGATGGATGTCTTAATTGACTTCATAGGTAAAATCCTTTCATGATGTATATCAAATCATCATGTAGTACAATTAAAATATATTACAATGTTACTTGTCAACTAGTCCTCCATAAAGCTGGATAAAAACAATTGTACCTAAACAACTTGAAGCACGTTATAATATCTTAATGAGTTATATACAACTAAAATTAACAGCCTTTTCTACATCTTCCTGAAACGTATTTCTATGAGTCCCAATCTTGCTGCAAAATACAAAGAATTTAGAAGAGCATAGTAAAAAAAATAGTCAATTCATTTTCATATGTGGTAAAAAGCATCTTTAAAAAAAAAAAAAGCTCATTAAGGCAGGGATTAACAACAACTATCTTTTTTTGAAAGATTCATTACTCCTTTATTTATTTTAAAGAGAGAGAGCATGTGTAAGATTGGGAAAGGGCAGAGTGAGAGAGAGAGAAACTCAAGCTGACACCAATTTGATGCAGAGCCTGATATGGGGCTCAATCTCACAAACCTGAGATCATAACCGGAGTCGAAACCAGGAGTTAGACACTTAACCAACTGCACCACCCAGGCACCCCATAACTGTCTTTTGACTTTAACCCTAACCTGTTCCCTTTCAGCAAGACACATGGGTAGTTCTATGCTTTCTCAGTATCACTGTATTTTTGCACTCATGTCTCCTGCTAGGGCATTCTGATACTATAATCCAAGAGGCAGAACTCCCATGTCATCAATACAGCTGCCAGCTCAGAGAACTTGCTCTTGACATCTTGTTCATTGACTTAGGAAATCCCATTTCAAAAGATGAAGAATGACGTTCCCTTAATCTTGCCTCAGAAATCAGTCAGTTTTTGAGTTTCTCATTTTCATGTTACCAAAAATCTTTGGTTACACTGTCCTCATTTCTGAACCTAGAATAAACACTCATGCAAACCCAGCATCCTCAACCCATCTGTTTCACCTTTAAATTTCAGGAAGCCTTTTAGTACCTTTCAACTGAAAATAAAGTATCCTAGATATGGTTAGGAAGAAGTAAAGAAAGGCTCAGGAAATTTCCCAATTAAGTTCAGCTTTATTATTTTGCTTAAATAATCTGTAAAACGTTTCACCAGGAGTTCAAGGAAACATCCTATATATTAAGTACCTCCTGAAGAAAAAATTATATCTCTACTTTAAAAAAAATAACATACATCAGTAACACTGCTACATTAAATTACTTAAACTAATGATAACTAAGCTATACCAGGAACTTGCATGGGTTTCATTCATTCACTTATTCATTCATTTATTCACTTATTCAACAAATACCTCTTGAGTGTCTATTACAGGGTACATGGCAGGTCCAGTCTCTAGGGAAATAGCACAGAATAAGTAGCAAGACCAGTATTCTCATTGACTTTACCATCTAATCCAGCAAAGGTGGCAACAAATAAATAAATAATGAAGAAACTATTAGCAAGAATTTTCTAGGTATCGATATAAAATTGCCGGGAGGCTATACTAGATGGGGCAATCAAGGAAAATATTTCCAAGGAAGGGGAGGAAATGACTGGGAAACAGCACTGGGAAACACGGAAGACATATTCACCTTTCCTACAGAGCCTGAGGCATGTTGGGTAGCAACAGAAAAAATTTTTTTCCTCCAAAAGCTTCCTGGGAAGGTAGTGTTATTGAACGACCATCACATTTCAGTCAGGTTTTACAAGAAGGTAACGAGAAGAATCAGAAAACAGGCTAAGAGTATGTGAATTTTACTGAGGAGATCCTGAGTTCCCGGGAGCACAGAGGAAAAGGTTGAAACTGTGAGATTGATAATTTCTTTTTTCTTAAAAAATATTTTCCAAGGTTAATAAGTTATTTCTGAAGTAGTACCTGTTTATCACCTTACCTGTGTTTCCTTTTGCAATATACCAGAAGATTATCAAAAAGAAAAAACACCCGTTCTTGAATATTTCCAGAAGAAATTTTCAGCAAGATGCCACACATTAGCATCTCAGTGCAGGTGTCGGTGATCTTGGATCCCTAGGTTAAAAAAAAGAAAAAGAGAGAGAGAGAGAGATAATGTCTGATTACTTAACAGAAACTTTTGTGTGTAATTCTTTTTCTCATTAAAAGTCTGTTTTTATTTCAAGATACAATATATGGACAGAATAAAAGTTGAAACACCATAAATATTTATACACTGGATGGAGGTCTCTTTTCCTCCCAGACTCCTCCTCATCAGTCTCAGCAGATACAACTGTGGTTAGGAGACTCTGGGTCTTCTTTTAGCTTTCTTACACATGTAGGCATATATAAGCATGGATGATACATGTTACCGATGCTCTTTTATAAGGAGATGATTTCAAACTGATGCATAAAATTCATGTCTCTAACACTTCTCTCCCCCTCCTCTCTTCCCCTGGTATGGGAAAAGAGCTCCACGGATATATCACAAAGTACATTAAATTCTCTAAATTTTTAACGGGTCTCAACTTATTTATCCACTCCTTGGATGGGGAGAAGAAAAAAGAAGAAATTAAAGAAAAAAAAAAAACTATTTAAAGAGAGCAACCTTCCATACAGCTTCAACCCAAGGTAAAATTTAGCATAGGCACACTTGTTCCTTAAATAAGCCTTCACTGAGTGCATGCTAAGCTCAGATGACTAGTGACAAAACTAAGTCTACACACAAGAACTAACCACTGAGAGGAGACACAGATGGAAAGAACCTGAATCATGAACAGAGGAAAGCTGCCCAATGAAGCAGAGTACAAGCATTGGACTGTTGTGTGAGCTGATTAAAAGTCTGTCCTTTGAGCCATTATAAAAGTGGAAGTGTATTTGTTTCTACATCCTAAACTATCACAACTAATGCACTGAGTTAGACAAAACAAAAAACAAACAAACAAAAAAAAACAAAAAAGTTTTCAGTAGATAGCTGGTAAGCATGCTCTGTTTTCAATATGTCTGGTCCTTAAATCTAGGGATAAATTTCTGATTCTTTTTCAACTCAATGCTTTTATTTTTGTTTTTGATATTTAAAAATCAGACCACGAATTGTAAATTTCATATTTCCACAGTAATCATTGATATGGTTTATCTGATTATAAAAATTTAAATTACAGTGATAACTCATACATGTCAGTAAGAAATTTCCCAAATGGGAAGTTAAGAGAATGTGATTGTGCTGAGTATCTGCATTACAAACACATTTTATTTATTTTTTATTTTTTACTAACTTTATTCTATTAAAGATCTTATTTATTTGTCAGAGAGAGAGAGAGAGACAGAGAGAGCACAAACAGGGGGAGCAACAGGCAGAGGGAGAAGGAGGCTCAATCCCAGGACCCTGGGATCATGACCTGAGCTGAAGGCAGGTGCTCAAATGAGTGAGACACCCAGGCATCCCTACACACATATTTTATTTTTTGTTTTTGTATTTAACTTAATTTTTTTTTTTAATTAATTTTAATTCCAGGAGAGTTACCAAACAGTGTTATAGTAGTTTCAGGTGTATAATATAGTGACTCAGCAAGTCCATACCTTATTCAGTGCCCATCACGATAAATGTATTCTTAATCCCCCTCATCTCTTTCACGCTTCCCCCGGACTCACCTCCCCTCTGGTGACCACCCATTACAAAATATTTTAGATTTAAGACATTTCCCTTTTTCTCGTCTTTCATCATAAAGGTGGACATATAACTAGAGATCTATCAAAAATTTATACAATTTCATATCCTTCCTCATGTGATAATTAAGTAAAAACTGTCATCAAATTCGAATATAAATCCCAATTTCAGTGGCAATGATTTCTTACTTAAGTACTATCCCTACCTCAGAAAAAAATTACAATAGAATACTATTAAAAATGGAAATAAGGAAACATCACATTGATTCTTGCACAAGGACCTATACAATGTTATGAGCAGATTACTTAACCTGGCCCCTGGCAAGGTTGGTGCAGTTCCACCTCAGGCAAGGACATCTGAGAATCACGGCAACAGGCCCCTCCCCCAGTAGATAAGCAAGAACATCTAACCAAGAACAAGTCCCCTACTCAATAAGAACTGCAGAACTCCAGAACTAGGGGAAAGCAACACATAGAATTCATGACTTTTTTACCATGATTCTTTAGTCTTTGAAAGTTAACTTTTTAAATTTTGTTTTTTCCTTATTCTATTTGTAAAAATTTCCTCCATCTTATTTTAACGTTTTTTAACTATTTTATCTTATCAATACCTTTTTAAAAATCTTTTTAAATTTTCATTGTTGTACTCATATTCTATCCCTTCATTGTATTTAACTTTATTTTTTGGATATATACAGGTTTTTTTTCTTTAAAATTTTGGAACACAGATTCTTCTAATAGATCAAAATATACCCTAAATCTAGTACATGTCTTTGTTCTAGTCTCCAGCCTGATCACATTCTTTCCTCTTTTTTTTCCTCCTTTTTCAAAGAATTTATCATTTCCTGTTTTAGAATCATTTTAAATTTTCAGCTTTACAGTCATATTCCATCCCTTCATCATGTTTACCGTTATTTTGTCTGTTCTATTCACCAGTCTAATATATATAATTTTTTTCTATTTTCCTTTTTTCCTCCTTTGTTTTCCTCCCAGTTTTGGGTCTCTTCTGACTTGGTTAGTATATAATTTTCTGGGATCACTGCCACCCTTTGTTCGAGAGAACATCTTTTTTATCTGGAAAAAAATGACAAGGTGGAAAAACTCACCACAAAAAGAGAGAGAGAGAGAGAGAGAGAGAGAGAGAACAAGAGGCAGTACCGGTGCCTAGGGATCTAATCGATACAAACATTAATAATATCTCAGAACTACAGTTCAGAATGATGATTATCAAGGTGCTAGCTTGGCTTGAAAAAAGCATGGAAGACCCTAGATAATCCCTTTCTGGAGAAAAAAATCCCTTTCTGGAGGAATACAAGAATGAAAATCTAACTAAGTTGAAATCGAAAAAGATTTTAATGAGGTGTAATAAAAAATTGGAGGCTCTTACTTCTAGGATAAATGAGGCAGAAGAGAGAATTAAGTGATTTAGAAGACCAAATGATGGAGAATAAAGAAGCTGAGAAAAAGACAAACAACTACTGAACCACAAGGGCAGAATTTGAGAGATAAATGATACCGTAAGACAAAATAATATTGGGATAATTGAGATCCCAGAAGAAGAAAGAAAGAGAGAGGCAGAAGATATTTTGGAACAAATTATAGCAGAGAATTAATTTCCCTAATTGGGCAAAGGGAAGAAGCACCAAAATCCAGGAGGCACAGAGAAGCTCCCTCAAAATCAATAAAAATAGGGGGGAAGGGAGTCGGGAGAGGGGGGTGGGGTTATGGACATTGGGGAGGGTATGTGCTATGGTGAGTGCTGTGAAGTGTGTAAACCTGGTGATTCACAGACCCGTACCCCTGGGGATAAAAATATATGTTTATAAAAAAATAAAAAAAAATTAAAAAATCAATAAAAATAGGCCCACACCCTATCATCTAATAGTAAAACTTACAATTCCCAGTGACAAAGAGAAAATCCTGAAAGCAGCCCAGGACAAGAGGTCGGTAAACTCCAACAGTAAAAATATTAGATTGGAAGCAGACCAAGCTACAGAGATCATGCCAAAAGGACTGGCATGATATAATCAGAGCAATATAATGAGGAAAATATGCAATCAAGAATACTATATCCAGTTAGGCTGTCACTGAAAATAGAAGGAGAGATAAAAAGCTTCCAGGACAAAGACTAAAAGAATTTGCAATCACCAAACCAGCCCTACAGGAAATATTGAAAGGGGTCCTCTAATCAAAGACAGAGCCTAAAAGTAACAGACCAGAAAGGAACAAAGACAACATACAGTAACCGTAACCTTACAGGCAATAGTAGGGCACTAAATGTATAGCTTTCAATAGTTACTCTGAATGTAAGTAGGCTAAATGCCCCAGTAAAAAGACACAGGGTATCAGAATGGATTTAAAAAAAAAGAAAAGAACAAGAATGAAAAGACCCATCGATATGCTGTCTGCAAGAAACTCATTTGAGACCTAAAGACACCTCCAGATTTAAAGTCAGGGGGTGTAAAACAAGTTACCATGCTAATGGACATCAAAAGAAAGCTGGCATAGCAATCCCTACATCAGATAAATTAGATTTTAAGCCAAAGACTATAGTAAGAGATGAGGAAGGACACTATATCATACTTACAAGGTCTGTCCAAAAAGATCTAACAATTTTAATTATCTATGCCCCTAACATGGGAG
The DNA here is from genome assembly GCF_922984935.1 of Meles meles. Lineage (NCBI taxonomy): Eukaryota > Metazoa > Chordata > Mammalia > Carnivora > Mustelidae > Meles > Meles meles. The sequence goes on along the minus strand of NW_025721234.1, from coordinate 33,642 downwards.
CAGCCAATTATATACACCAATTAATAACAAAATCAAAGAAACATATCGATAATAATACAATAATAGTAGGCAACTTTAACAACCCCTCACTGAAATAGACAGATCATCTAAGGAAAAGATCAACAAGGAAATGAAGCCTTTAAATGACACACTGGACCATATGGAAATCACAGTTATATTTAGAACATTGCATCCCAGAATAACAGATTACACATACTTCTCTAGTGCACATGGAACATTCTACAGAATAGATCACATCCTGGGCCACAAATCAGGTCTCAACTGGCATCAAAAGATTGGGATCATTCCCCACATATTTTCAGGCCACAATTCTTTGAAACTAGAACTCAACTACAAGAGGAAAGTTGGAAAAAAAACTCAAATACATAGAGGCTAAAGAGAATAATGCTAAAGAATGAATGGGTCAACCAGGAAATTAAAGAAATAAAAAAAATCATGGAAACAAATGAAAATGAAAACACAACTGTTCTAAATCCTTGGGAAACAACAAAGGGAGTCCTGATAGGAAAGTATATAGCAATACAACCCTTCTCAAGAAAAAAGAAAGGTCTCAAGGACACAACCTAACCCTACACCTAAAGAAGCTAGAGAAAGAACAGTAAAGAAAGCCTAAACCCAGCAGGAGAAGAGAAATCATAAAGATCTGAGCAGAAATCAATGAAATGGAAACTAAAAAAAAAAAAAAAAAAAAAAACCAGTAGAACAAGTCAATGAAACTAGGAGCTGGTTCTTTAAAAGAACTAGTAAGATTGATAAACTCCTGGCCAGACTTATTAAAAAGAAAAGAGAAAGGACCCAAATAAATAAAAACACGAATGAAAGAGGAGAGATCACAACCAACACCAAAGAAATACAAACAATTATAAGAACATATTATGAGCAACTATTCACCAGCAAATTTGACAATTTGGAAGAAATGGATGAATTTCTAGAGACATATAAACTACCACAACTAAACCAGGAAGAAACAGAAAACCTGAACATACCCATAATCAGTAAGGAGACTGAAGCAGTCATTTAAAAAAAAAAAATCTCCCAGCTAACAAGAGCCCAGGGCCAGATGGCTTCTAAGGATGTCTACCAAGCATTTAAAGAAGAATTTCATTTCCTGAAACTATTCCAAAAAACAGAAATGGAAGGAAAACTTCCAAACTCATTTTATGAAACCAGCATTACCTTGATCCCAAAACCAGACAGAGACCCCATCAAAAAGAATTATAGACCAATATCCTTGATGAACATGGATGCAAAATATCTCACCAAAATACTAGCCAATAGGATCCAACAGTACATTAAAAGGATTATTCACCACAACCACGTGGGATTTATTCTTCGGCTGCAAGGTTGGTTCAACATCTGCAAATCAATCAATGTGATACATTAATAAAAGAAAGAACATGAACCATATGATACTTTTAATAGATGCTGAAAAAGCGTCTGACAAAGTACAGCATCCTTTCTTGATCATAACTCTCCACAGTGTAGGGATAGAGGGTACATACCTCAATATCATCAAAGCCATCTATGAAAAACTCACAGCAAATATCCATTCTCAATATCCGTTCTCAGAGAAAAACAGAACTTTTTCTCTAAGGTCAAGAACACAGAAGGGATGTCCACTATCACCACTGCTATTAAACATAATACCAGAAGTACTAACCTCAATAATCAGACAGGAAAAAGAAATTAAAGGCATCCTAATAGGTAAAGAAGAAGTGAAACTCTTGAGTCTTTGCAGATAGGATACTTTATGTGGAAAACCCAAAAGACTCCACTCCAAAACTGCTAGAACTCACACAGGAATTCAGTAAAGTGTCAGGATATAAAATCAGTGCACAGGGGGCGCCTGGGTGGCTCAGTGGGTTAAAGCCTCTGCCTTCGGCTCAGGTCATGATCCCAGGGTCCTGGGATCGAGCCCCACATCGGGCTCTCTGCTCCGCAGGGAGCCCGCTTCCTCCTCTCTCTCTGCCTGCCTCTCTGCCTACTTGTGATCTCTCTCTGTCAAATAAATAAATAATATTTAAAAAAAAAATCAGTGCACAGAAATCAGTTGCATTTCTATACACCAACAACAAGACAGAAGAAAGAGAAATTAAAGAGTCAATCCCATTTACAATTGCACCGAAAATCATAAGACACCTAGGAATAAACCTAACCAAAGAGGCAAGGAATCTGTGCTCAGAAAACTATAATGTATTCATGAAAGAAATTGAGGAAGACAAAAAGAAATGGAAAAGTGTTCCATGCTCATGGGTTGGAAAAACAAATATTGTGAATATGTCTATGCTACCTACCTATAGCAATCTACACATTTAATGCAATTTCTATCAAAATACCATCAATTTTTTTTCAAAGAAATGGAATAAATAATCTTAAGATTTATATGGAACCAGAAAAGACCCCAAATAGCTAGAGGAATGTTGAAAAGAAAACTAAAGTTGGCAGAATCACAATTCTGGACTTCAAGCTCTATTACAAACCTATAATCATCAAGACAGTATGGGACTGGCAGAAAAACAGACACATAGGTCAATGGAACAAAATAGAGAGCCCAGAAATGGATCCTCAACTCTATGGTCAACTAATCTTTGACAAGGCAGGAAACAACGTCTAAAGGAAAAAAGACAGTCTCTTCAACAAATGGTGTTGGGGAAATTGGACTGCCACATGCAGAGGGATGAAGCTGGACCATTTACTTACACCACACATAAAAATAGACTCAAAATGGATGGAATACCTCATTGTGAGACAGAAATCCATCAAAATCTTTGAGAAGAACACAGGTAGCAAAACCTCTTCAACCTCAGCTGCAGCAACTTCTTCCTAGAAACATCAGCAAAGGCAAGGCAATTGAGGGCAAAAATGAACTATTGGGATTCCATCAAGATCAAAAGCTTTTGCACAGCAAAGGAAACAGTCAACAAAACCAGAAGACAACTGACAGAATGGGAGAAGATATCTGAAAATGACATATCTGATAAAGGACTAGTACCTAAAATCTATAAAGAACTTACCCAACTCAACACCCAAAGAACAAATAATCCAATCAAGAAATGGGCAGAAGACATGAACAGACATTTCTGCAAAGAAGACATCCAGATGGCCATCAGACACATGAAAAAGAACTCAACATCGCTCGGCATCAGGGACATACAAATCAAAACCACAGTAAGATACCATACCATACCAATGAGAATGGCTAAAATTAACAAGTCAGGAAACAATAGATGTTGAAGAGGATGGGGAGAAAGGGGAACCCTCCTACACTGTTGGTGGGAATGCAAGTTGGTGCAGCCACTCTGGAAAACAGTATAGAGGTTCCTCAAAAGGTTTAAAATAGAGCTACCCTATGACTTAGCACTCTCACTCCTGGCTATTTACCCTAACGATACAAATGTAGTAATCTGAAGGGGTACATGCACCCAAATGTCTACAGCAGTAATGTCCACAATAGCCAAACTATGGAAAGATCTGCAAGATCCCTGAAGATCTCTTCTGAACCTTCTCCAGTTTGTGAGGGTCTCCCTCAATACGGAACATCTTCAGAAGTGAACACGACCACCCAGATGCAAGCTGGCAAATAAATCATATAGTGATATCAGTATTTCTCCAGACCCCTACAATATATATCTTGATTCTATAAGATTGGATTAACACATTTATGGCAATTCCATCTTACAGGTAATTCCAAGTGCTCCATTAGTCAACAACGCCTCTGGATCATTTTCCTCTATTGTATGCTTAGTTTGACTTTTGATTTAATCTAGATTGGTAGCATAGCAAACTATAAAACCCCTTACTAATATTACAAATACATTATGGTTGGGGGCACCTGAATGGCTCAGTTGGTTAACTGTCTCTTTTCAGCTCAGGACATGATCCCAAGGTCCTGGAATGGAGCCCTGGGTCAGGCTCAGCCTGCCTCTCCCTGTCCCTGTCCCTCCACTTGTGCTCTCTTTCTCTTTCAAATAAATACAATTTTTAAAAAATCTTTAAAAACTACATTATGTTTAAGTCATTACCATAAGTTCCCATTAGCTCCTAGCTCCTGATCAAAAACCAGAATAATATTAATTGACCTCTGTGAGGTAAAACACTTCTTTTCAAAAACAGCCCAAAGCATCTGTTTAATAATCTATTAATGAAACTTTGTGGGGTAATGACATAGAGCCCAACAATCTTGTTATCTTTTAAAGTATATCTCACAATATAAACATAACATCACTCCTATTATATTTTACTAAATCCTACCAAGACGTTTCTATCCCTGTAATGATATGTCTTTAATATTTAACAGCAAGCTTTAAGAATCAGTACATTAGGTACCTTTACTATCTTCTACCAGAGTAGAATAGTAATAGTATTAGATAATAGTGAACTACTACTATCACATGAAATGTCCATTAAATAAATCCAGGAGGATTGCTTACGCACTTAGAAGGAATCTGTGTTGAACATACACATTTGTCTAAAAAATCTCCTTCTAAATGAATGGCCTATAGCATTTCTCTTTATACCATGTGTATAAGCTGTAAATGGTCAAGAAGAACCATTGTGCCCTTGATTTACCATGATTGAATCTGTGCATTATTACTAGGACAATGGCAACTAGAAATCAGTAAGAATCTCTTAACTACAGAGACATACAATGTTAGAAATATCAAAAATTTGACCAAGTGTATATACCGTCTTCTGTATAGTCATGATATGCCTCTCACTTCAAATCCATCCCATGTACAAGTAGACACTTAATAAGCGTCTCTTTTTAAATAATGTTGTGTTATTTTCCCCTTGCTTACATGATAAATCTACCTTTCTCTGTAGCTAAAACAAAAGAAAACAAAACCCTCACGACTTTATCTTTAAAGTAAATGAAATGTATGATATTTCGAAATTACATGCAATTTTTTTTTCATTTACCTAGAAATCCCAGGAGAGCTTCTGGGGTTAGAAATAAAGAAGTCAAGCTACAAAATTCACGGAAGGAATTGAAATATAGTATGGCGATGAACATCAGATTACTAGGTAAGAGTCAGGAGCACTAAAGTCTATCAAAATGACAACGTCAGGCAAGTGAACTAGAATATAAAAAATGTCGAAGCAGTAAAACAAGCCAGGCAGATCATCAGAAGACAGCAAAGCCTCTAGGGCAATGGGTCTCAAAGTTTAGAGTTTGGGAGACACACCTGATATGCTTCTTGAAATTCCCAGGTTCCCTGGTCCTGCCTTCGGAGATTGAAACTGAGTAAAGCTGGGGTAGGTCCCACGTCATTCCAGTAAATGCTGATGCATGTGGAACACTCTAAGTAAAATTGCCTTGGAGGCTTTGAGTACCTGATTCCAGGTGCTCAAGTGCATCCTATGGCAACCCTGCTGACAGGGAGATAGAGGTGAGCACAGGTCTCTGCCTGAGGTAGTCCTGACTGCTTCCTAGTCCCAGGGCAGATAGGCATTGATCGTGTTACCATGGTCGCAAATATACCACATGGTCATCTCTGGTATATTTCATCACTGGTGAATATTCACTTATACCTAAATAATGTTACATAACCTAGGTAGTGTTTTATCTTCATTTTGAAAATTGATGCTAATTTTTAAATCTAGAAATCTTTTCTTTGGCAATTCCATATTTAGTCATTGAACAATCATGTATGATAAACACTTTTCTCTAGATGAATACTAAAGTCAGGGTTTTAACATTTCTATAACATGCCAAACAATGTGTTAAACATTTTTTCCTTGTATAAATCTCTAGCAAGTTGGCTTCTCTGTAAAGTTTTAGGAAGCAAGAGGGAGAGAGGGAGACGGGAGGGAGGAAGAAAAGGAGGAAGGGAGGAAGGAAGGAAGGAAGGAGGAAAGAAATATGGTGGGAGGACAGGAGGAAGGAAAATAAAAGAAAGGGAAAGATGTTTGGTTAGATCAGTTTTGTACAGTCTTTCATGGGTCACCAAGTAGATATTGAAGGCGGCAGATTATTTCACTATGGGAAAAAAAAATACCCTATAGAAATACTTTTACAAAGATGGAACTTCATGTGTCTGTGAAAAAAATATTCCCCATTAAAATAAGCTATTTTAACAGTACAGTGATATATCATAGAGTCATAAACGAACATTTGAAGGCAAGGTATAAAGAATTATTTTAAAAAGTAAGAGGGGGCGCCTGGGTGGCTCAGTGGGTTAAAGCCTCTGCCTTCGGCTCAGGTCATGATCCCAGGGTCCTGGGATCCAGCGCCGCATCAGGCTCTTTGCTCAGCAGGGAGCCTGCTTCCTCCTCTCTCTCTGCCTGCCTAGTTGTGATTTCTCTCTGTCAAATAAATAAAATATTAAAAAAAAAAAGTAAGAGGGCTTGTATAAATCATTAATTTTGGACTATCTGAAAGCTATTGCCCATAATGTAATATGTATATGTACATATTCAATACAGAATTTTTTTAAAGATTTTACTTATTTATTTGACATAGACAGAGAGAGATCACAAGCTGGCAGAGAGGCAAGCAGAGAGAGAGGGGGCAAGCAGGCTCCCTGCTGAGCAGAGCCCGGTGTGGGGCTCGATCCCACAACCCTGAGACCATGACCTGAGCCGATGGCAGAGGCTTTAACCCACTGAGCCACCTATGCGCCCCAGTACAGATATTTTTAAATAATGTGTTTGCCCATATGATTCAGACTTTTGCTGTCTCAGCAATCCCTTAAAAAATAACCAAAATAATGTACTTTTTTCATCTAGATGATTTATCCTTTTTAACATGCATTTCCCTTTAAGAAGCAACATTTATCATGTAAAATCACACCTGTGATGAATTATATATATATATAGAACTAAATACAGCAAAGCCCCAGCAAGGACGTTCCATGGATGGTTTTAATCCTGACCACTTTTATTAAATCAGGAAAGGGAGGCTGAGTGGCCGTTCAAGGGGAGAAGTAACCACCCATTAATAACTGCACTATGGGTGGCAATCTACTCATCCAGTGCCTCTCCTTCCAAAAGCTTCTCTTTCTAATCCAGTCTGTGGAAACCTATCTCATCCCTCCTCCTTGGTCCCAGAAGGTGCAAAGGCTTGGGACATGACCCCTGTTCCAGATTCTAGTGGAAGAAACAGATATGAAAGCATAGAATTAAATGCAGTGTGATCACTGCAGTAACAGAGTAGCAACAAAATGAGAGCTGGCCTGAATTAACACTCTTAGAGATAGCTGTGTGTGTATGATTATTTGTTTATCATTAACTATATAGTTCATTCCATGTCGTGGTTTCAGGTTTCAATCACTCTTTAGGGGTTTTCTTTGTCAGACTTACAAAGTACACCATTTCAGTATCACCTTCTGATAGGGTGAAAAGATCAGTCTGAAATGGATGGAGCAAACCATGACTTCAGTCACTAAAGCCAGGACCCAGCGGCAGTCCATGTTGGCAACCCTCCTCACCAATGGCTCCTCTTCCCACTGTGGGTGTCTCATGGTCAAGATCCAGCCAGAAAATGGTGATAATTCAGAATCTAATTTGTTAAGAAGCTGAATAATTTTGATTCTATGAATTGGAGGTATAATCAGGTGTGAATTATATAGTCAGTATACATGAAAGACTAGTAAATTCAAAGTGCCATTACAGAATTTAATGTAATTTAATTTAATGTGGAATATGATGAATTTCCATAGGTGGACACAAGTTAGGTGACAAAGTATGCTTTCAGAAAATGACAACACCCAGAAAAGACAGTCAGGAGCGTGTGGATTTATTTTATGGCCCCTTTTCTAATTTCCAGTGTGTCTTCAAACATTAAAATGATTTATGAAGCACTGCAACAATAGAACAAAGCCCCACCTCTGAAAAAGACCCAATGAAAATACTATTGCTAAACCACATCTGGATTATTTGAAAGGTAAATCTTTTTATGTTAAGTTCTCTTAATATGTTATGGAAGGGTTCATTACTGATTCTTTGCAGCTATGAGGAGGCAAAAAATCACTATAATAGGAAACTAGTCACTAATTATCTGACCCCACTGTCAGCGCTCCCTGCTTAACACCAGAGTCTACCCCATTCATCTTGTCAACTCAATGTTGAATGTCAATACTGGAAAAACGCAGACTGCAGAGAGAAGGCATAATCTTGGCAAAGGAGGAGGATGACAGGAGGCCCTGAAACTTCCCCCAATCATATACAAAGCACTGACAGATGAAGATCTAACAAGAGCTAGACCCACTCACGGTGGAAGAAAAGAAAATTGACAAGAATGACAACTAGGTGGGCGTCTCATAAGAGAATGATTTCAGTATCAAAGGAGTGTCTCAAGAAAATGAATGAAGCATTTGAATATTCTTTCAAAAAACCTTTTAAATCTACTAGAAAAGTTAAACATGAAATGAAGAATATCACATCATTTTATCATAGAATGTCATAAAATGTATGTCCCACAGCAAGATTTAGCATTTGGTTCACTCTTTTTGAGATTCAATTTATTAAATGATGTTTTAACCTAGATTCTGTCATCTATTAGATAAAACTAATAACATAAATGTTCGTTTTATCGAAATGAAGTCCCAATCAAGCTTCCCCCCTCCCACTTAGGAAATTCTGCTCCCTTTCTACATAGATTGACTTTCAATGGCCTTCTTCCCAAACCAACTATCCTTAAGTAACAAGGGCCATCTATAAATCAATTCTGTCTCAAGGCAGTAGACAAATTTGTATCTACCAAATCACCTTGTAGAAAAGAAAAAAAAATTCTCATCACAACCTCTGTTAGACTCATACTCATAAAGTAAGAGAACATGACTTGAAGTCAATATACTGTCAGACACAATCATATATAAAAAGCAGGAAATGGATGTTAAAACAGGTTTGTGCCATTATATTTCTCCACGCAGAAAGCCAAGAGGTGTCAAATTTCTATTCTGTTTCTATTTCATAAAATGCAGTAACTATTTTGATCTTATTTTTTCCAGCACCTTCATATTTTAATAATTCTCCCTCTTATCTTTTAATATGATTGTTTTCAGATTTGAGAGATCTATTCCAAACAAGGCTATCACGGATATAAAGCTGAATTACCAAGTGATATAATGCTTTTTGATACTCCCTTGTTGACAGAGTTCATTAGGACTCCAAAGATTAGAGTTACCATTACAATACTATCAATCAGCCAAAAAGCAGACCAAGACGGCGACTGGTCCTGCTCTATGAAATGAATCAGTGACTCTGATTAAACAACTAATGAACTTCCTTTCCAAGCACACTGATCACTGCCCTACAATTACCTTTGGCAGAATATCCTGTGCAATGCTCTGAATGTTGGAGAAGACATAAAACTGAGATATCATAAATTATACTAATAAAAGGCAGAACTTCAAATCTGAGCAATTAAACTACAGATCTTCTGTAATGACAGTCACTATGTAAATGATGACAAACACCTAATTTCTATAGTCAATTTACTTCTAAATGGCAAGCAATCAACGTAATCTAAAGAATTAGCTTAATTTTTTTCTGAGTAGATACAATATTACACGGTGACAAGGAATATAGGTTTAAACTCTGCCATCCATTAGCTATAAGCACTTGGGGTAAATCATATGGGCCCTCACTTTTTAAATCTGTGTAATGGGGATTATAAAACCTCAGCGAACTGTTAAGGGCTCACCAAGATTGCATACAATGGAAGATTAGCCTTTCCTCAAAAGGAAAGTGGCTGACTGGCCAACAAGGACCTCTGTCCTCCCCTAGGCAAGACTACAGGAATCTTAGATTTTGATCTTGAATCTTGAGTGATGTAATAGAACGGTAGAAAACATTATTAGAGTCTATCCATTTTACTCAGGGCACTGATGAACCTACCTACCAGTTTTGGCTGCCTAGACACCCTTGAGAGTATAGCTTTTCTACTGATTCTGTGAGCTACTCCGTATCTTTTTAAATTAATTTTTCTTTTAGTTTCTGTGACTTGGAGCTATCTAACCTTAAGTGAAGTGATATAATACCTTCAGTAGTCAGGAGCTTGTATTAGACAAATAGGAATTTCTCAACGGTAAAAATCCTACCATTGAACCCGAGCTTTAAAATACTTCCCATTTGCGTAGGATTTTATAGTATTCAAAGCACTTCCACTTATTTCATTTGACTCCTGTAATAATCCACATACTATGTGGGAGAGGTCTGATGCATCATCCCCAAAGTAAGGGTTAGAGTCCGGACTAGAGAAAATCATGTTTCAACTCTGTGTTATCTAATTTGGGACCATAGATTTCAATCACTTGTTTACCTAAATTCAACATAAAGGAATGTAACGATAATTTATAGCACAAAATATTAGACAGGCAAGATACCAGACAGTTTTTACTATAAAAAGCCTTCTTTTGATTAATGAGAAAATAAGACTGGATAATTGACTTACATGAAATAAATAATCCACCTAAGGTGAAAACAATGCTGATTCATGCTGTATCAGATTCAGATACCATTCAAGAAATTTTATAGTTACTGGAGCGAGGGTGTCATCCCTCAGGTGGTCCTCAAGGGTCTGCAGGAGCTTGGGGAAGGAACTAGACAGGGAGTTGTTTTGCAGCCTTCTTAGCTCAAGACTTCTCACCTCAAAGGCTTTTTAAGGAACTCTCCGTTCTTGGCCAGCATGCCACCTGACATCTGCCCTTGGTCGTGTCCTAACCCCACTAGAGCTAACTCTAAACATACACAAAGCTCTCTGCAAGCTGAGCAGTAATCTTTGTTTGCAATTCAGAGAAAGCTCTGTAACTATCCTCCTTCCCTCCCAGGGCCTGCATTCATCCTGTAAGACTACCCCTCTCTCCTGGACAAATCGGGAGTCCTATCAGCAATTTCTCCAAAGCTTCCAGGAACAGACCAGGTGTGAGTATTATAAGAGCTTTCCCCCTCTCTCCAAGCTGGTGGACTGAGATGAGGAATCATGTTCTTATCAAAAGTTGCCAACCAGTTAGCTGGGCCTTCCTCCAAGCTCCGTTCCCTCAATGTCCCAAAACCCCCCAAAGTAGCCTGGCTGTGTCTTACGCAATTATATTCAAATCCTACTCCAATAGAATCTGCGTCACTGCCCTTTTTGGGGACCTGAACTCATATGATCTCCTCTGTGCCTGCTGGGACTGTAGTTAAATCTGATTTCCTGCAGCCAGTTTCCTCTGTCCCGATGCTGCATTTTTCTCTTGCACTTCAACTGTTTGTTGTAAACAGAGAGCGCTGGTGAGATTGAGGCACCCCCTGTTAGGGGCTGTAAGTAACGGAACATGATCCACACACATTCTTCCTCTGAGTAACTGCCATGCCCAGAGCAAGAAATATCAACTTTTTAAAGAATCTCTTAATTCTGCAGTAGATACAATTTTTTTTTTGGAATATACATGAGGAGGAACAAAATTATGACAGATTCCATTCCCCTAGAGTACCGAGAAGAACCTGTGAGGTTTTGTTTTGGGAAAAGGCCTGGCAAATATCAATGAGAAACCCTGCAGTTTAAAGCATGTTCAGTTTTTCTTCCAATGCTCGCGTGACAACAGAACGACAAAAGCAAACTTCAGTCCATTTTCCTCAACCCAGCAGGACAAGCGCTCCCCAAGAAAGGAATTATCATCATGAATCAACTGCAAAACACACAACCATTTTAACTGACTGAAATAATTAGCATTCATGCTGAAATGGGAGGTCCCCCTGGACACTTGAAATGAAAGAATATAGATGAAGAGAAAACTTCCATCCCAGCTGGATTTGAAAATTTCATGGTGAAGGGTGGATAAACTGGGGAATTCCCGGAGGTCAACGTTTGAGGTTTCTTTGCAAATCTGAATGGATATAATTTTTGAATGGATTTAATTTTAGATCTAAATGGAAACCAACATATTGAAGATATGAAACAAATCAATTATAAGGTCCTAAAGATACAAAGCAATTCACTCGAATTTGTGTGAAAACATTATTTGGTTGGAAACATTTTAAATCTTCTCTATCCCTTTAAAAAATGTCTTAATTGCTTTACTTTATAAAACTAAATGATACCAGCTGAAAGCTCATCTCATCTCAATTAAGTCAATTTAAAGACAAAATTTCAGTTTATGCTTTATATAGCACTAAAATAACATAGGGCTCCAACCCCATGAAATAACAAGGATTCAAAGTTACCATGGATGAAAACATATAACAGAGTCTGAATATCACTTTTTGTTTGCTTCTTTTATCATTTAAAAAAAATCTTTCTTTAATGAGTCATAAATCCGTAAGACTTTTCATCTTGAATGGACCTTGAAAATCACATCATAAGACAGTTTCTTCATTTAGAAATGATGAAATAATTGCAAAGAAATGCAGTTTAAGAGATTAAGTGACCTTAACATGAAATTCATCATCAAACACCTAATTTAGAATCTGAAAATAACAGTATCATAGAACACATACCGGGCGTTACTCCCCTTCCTTACTCTCTCCAGGTTTCAGGCTATGTACTTATTGACCAAAGGAAGGCAGGGAAAAGGATAATCAAGATGCACAAATACTGAAACACCAAAGCTTATAACCCACACAACATTAGAAGGCTCTATGACAAAGCTTTCAGGTTGACGTTAAGTCAATTAACTTGCCACTCTAAAGAGATTTAAAAATAATAATGACAGCACTTTGCAGAAATGGTTATAGCCCTCTGCCATTATCTGGGAAAATGACCATTTATGGCTCCATCCAATGTCAACAATTCTACATGCAGCATAAGACATAACACAACTATTTTAAGCTCCACTGTTGAGTAGAGTAAATGTACCTCCCAGCCTTCAATGTGAGACTGCCATTCCTCTAAAACTTCTAACTTCTCCATCTGCCTCTTGGCCTCGTTTATGTTGGGGTAGACAGCTTTCATGGCTTGGAGGGCTTCCATTACTGCTGCGTAGACACTGTGTTTCCTTGGAGTCCGCTTCAGCAACTCCTGTTTATACACAAAAAAAAAAAAACAAATCGCCCTTTGATCAGCTTTCTGGTATAGCAGGTTCAGAATGACCAGGAAATGAGAACTGCAGAGATCGTGAGAGCCACCTTCAGAAGGGACATCACAAACTCCACTGAAATTCAGATCAATGAATGTACGTTACCCTGACACACATTTTGCAGCTCCTTTAATTTTTTGGCCTTAAAATTATTTTGTTTTAAAAACTAAATTAGATTTCTCCTTTTGAATTCTCAAGTATCTCACCTCCAGCATGTAATTTGTTTATAAGATTGACCTCTGCTCCAACAGAAATAGAACTCTGTATGTCTTCCTAGAGTCTTAGCGGAACAGTAAGTCTTTAAATAAATATGTCCCATAATTTCAAAAATAATTTCAATGCCTTATTTCCTAAAACACTTTTGAGAAACTACAAAAACATGCCATGAGTAAAGCAAAATTTTTAAATGATGTCTTATACGCTAGCAAAATAAGTAACTTACAAGTTCCATGATACTCCATCAATAACGGAGCAATTTATGCTATTTACACCAATAACTCGGTTTCACTTTCTACAGTGAATGAATTGCCATAGGCCCGTCCAAAGCTTTTTTTGTTGTTGTTTTGATTTGGGTTTTTTTTTTTTTTTTGGCATTTTATGGTTTTGTCCATTCAGGATATCAGAGCAAGCGTGATCTTTAATCTTTTAAATATATTAAAAGGTTTTGTTTGGTGTTTAGAAGCACGAAATAAACATCTTCACCCACTGTCTAGACAGTTGTGACCACATTGCTTTTTAATTAGTCATTTTCTCTTTACTACAGTTGCCATCATCACATTAACTAACACAATTACAGAAATCCTGGGGCAAGTCTTTAAAATAAGTTTCTTCATTCTTAACATCCAGTGGGAAACTATGCAGTTGTTATACTCTCTTGAGGTCTGTTACTGTTGAAACTTCTGCCATAAACTTTGACCCTGCATTCAGTATGTTCACATTCCGTTCTGCAGGGCTAGCACCAGAAGAGTGCACATTACATCACTCCCAAGACAAGATTTAAAAACTTATGTTGGATCACAAATCCATAAAAGAGATATGCTGGCTTCTCTAAAAATTCTAAAGTGCAGAAGTATTTGTAAATTATGTGAAGTGGTCAAGTCAGTCTGCAGACTGTGATTTGAGGTCCTATGGAATTGTGCCAGTGCATATCTGTGAAGTTGAGATATGAATGTAGACAATGTGAAACAGCAAGAAAAATGAGTAGTACTAATATTTTGTCAGTTACTTTCTATCAACATTAACTGGTTGGCCACGCCAATAATTTCAAGTTCCACAACGATGACTGATAGATTGTATAACACACAGCCTAACTCCTAATGCTTTTCTCTGAATAAATAAAACCAACCAAAATCAAAGAGACTATAGGCACAATGGTACAACAACAAAAAAATTATCAACACCAACATATCTACTACACAAATAAATAGTTTCTTCATGTTTCTTTGTGAAGATAATCATCCAAAGAAGGGGAAAGATGTCATCTTTCCACTTCTCGAAGGAGCTCTGAGTTGATCTTTTTCTTCCTAAGCAAGGATGGGTCCATTATTCTATCTTTGTAGAGGTCAGATCAGCCAACCCTATCTGGTGGTCATCCCCATCCAGAAGTGATTTAGAACAATTACTTAGCATGATATCCTTCTCTTAATAGCACTATCCCTTCTGACTCTTACAACAAAAAAATGCCTGGGATTCCAAAATCAGGTCCAGGAACAGCTGACGTGATCTGAGTCACCAAGTCAAGAGTCTGAAAGGACTCTCAGAAAGATAGGAGTCGGGACGCCTGTGTGGCTCAGTTGGTTAAGCGGCTGCCTTCGCTCAGGTCATGATCCCAGCGTCCTGGGATCGAGTCCCACATTGGGCTCCATGCTTAGCAGGGAGCCTGCTTCTCTCTCTGTCTCTGCCTGCCACTCTGTCTGCCTGTGCTCACTCTCGCTCTCTCTCTGATAAATTAAAAAAAAAAAAAAAGAAAGATAGGAGTCACGTTTGCCCCAATCTTCCTGAACTGAAGACCATATTAAAGTTCTGCAGAACTGAAGATCCCCATGTTAGCTTCCCTCTGTGGCTTAAGCAAGCAATTTTGACTTGTTTTTTTAATAAGGAGAAATTGTTTTCAAAGAAATTTTACACAAAAACCCAATTATGCAACTCATGGAAGTTGTAGTTAAAAAAATGTATTTTAAGTTCAAATTCCTTACATTTGTTTCTCAAAAAGTAAATCAATAAGAACACCAGTTAATATGTGCAAAACATATTGAAATATTTTAAAAATTTAGAGAGCAAGCAGTAGTTCATCTATTAAGATAAATCAGAATCAAATATATATGAATAATAGCAGCTAACATATACGGAGTACATAATAACTAACATATACGGAGTACATACTGTGCTAAATGATTTGCATAAAAGTTGAATTACTATTTTTATGTAATACATTTTCCATATGTGTGTATGTATATATGTATATACACACATACACAGACATACACATCCATTATACACATCCTTGCAGACATACGCTACAATTTCATCATCATTTTTTCTGCTTCATTAATAAAAACCCAAGGCTTTAAGAAGTTAGATTATGTGGGGGCACCTGTGTGGCTCAGTGGGTTAAAGCCTCTGCCTTTGGCTCGGATCATGATCCCAGAGGCCTGGGATCCAGCCCCACATCCTGCTCTCTGCTCAGCGGGGAGCCTGCTTCCCTCTCTCTCTCTCTCTGCCAGCCTCTCTGCCTACTTGTGATCTCTGTCTGTCAAATAAATAAAAATAAAATCTTTAAAAAAAAAAGAAGTTAGGTTATGTGTTCAGTCATAGTAAGCAGAATACTTAGGATCTGAACTCAGAGTTCCTGTGCTCAACCGCCAACCCAAACTGCTGTTCTAGTTCCAAGAAGCACCATTTCCAGAATTGCTATTCTAATCTATTCACATATTCTTACAGTACAAGCATAATTAGCACATTAAAATGTGTATTTCACAGTAACACTTTTAGTCATTGTAATGAGACAATGGCCTACGACCATTAATGCGTCCACAGGCAGTATTTGCTTAGCACCGTCGTTCTACATCCTACCATTTATTGTCCCATGTGACCCACAACATTCCCTGTAATACTGATTCAAAAACCAAACTGTGAAATTAGGTAACTTTCACTTTAAGTTCATTAGCATCAAGAGGAGACCAGTGTAAGGGGAAGTCAAAAAATAAACAATAGTAGATTTACTTAAGATAACGAACCCTGTAGACAATATGCAATATAAACTTGTCATAAGGTATTTAATGGGATCTATCTTGAAACTAATGCATTTACTCTAAATGAAACTCAAACGGATAAGTTTTCTACAAAGAGCACTAAAAAGTCTCTTTTCCTAAAAGATTTGTTTCCTAATCCATATATATGTGATGAAATAGCTATTTTCCCTAGTAAGTATAATCTGCCATTTCTTTAGAAAATCAGATTATTTAAAAGAAAAACATTTTAAAGCAAAATATGCAGCAAAATATGCAGATACAAGAAAATACTACCGTGAAATAAACACATAAAATACCTTCAAAAGGAGAGGGTATTTGCAAATTCTTTGTATTGGTGTTACTAAATATCCTTCCAGGGGAACATCTGTATTCTTCCGTCCTCCAAGTAGCATGCAGTTCTGCAGTGGAAATAAAAATAATTAATCGCAATTTTTTAAAGCTGGAGCCATGAAATTTTCTTCTATCATAAAACTTTCTGCTAAAATCTTTTGAAAGCCTGTCTTTATACCTTCTTTCTCTGAGATGAGCCTGTGAAATCACAAAGAACATTGACAGAAGACAAAGAGAAGTATTTTCGTATCACGTTAGTTATAGAAACCAAAATAAGTTTTAAATACATACCTTTAAAATTAATTTTTATGTACTATCCTCTAAAGTCTGAGGAAAAAGAAATAGGATAGAGATGGAGGAATAAATGATGGGTAGGTGGATGGATGGATGGATGGACAGATGGGTGGATGAATGGACTGATGGATAAATAAATAACAGACACAAAGATACACAGATCAATCCTGCTTATAAAAGGAGTTGTGTTGTAGCTGAATTGTGGTGTTGTGCTGTGTTGTAAAGAGCAGGGCCTGAAGACAACCAGGTTCTATACATCCTCACCACTGACTAGTGATGTAACTTTGGGTTGATTTCAGAATGCTAGTTTTCCTGCCTGTAAAACTGTCATGTTTTAACCAAGTGATTACTCAGTCACTTTTAGCTATAATACCCCACCAGTGACAATGGCCAGTCAGTCTCTGAGAAGGAGGTCAGGTATGATCACCAGAGAGGCAAGATGAATGGAGAAATCTCAAAAGCAGCAATCAGAATATCATGAAATAGAAGGAAAATCAACTCTGATTAAAAAAAAAAGCCTATATCCTCTGAAGCATCTGGTCTTTATTTTATAATTTAAGTATCAATTTAAAAAAGAAAAAGATTAGAAACTTGTGCCAAATCCTTTTCCTACAATGCCTATCAGAGGGACTGGCAAAAAGAAAGTAGTCGATAAATATGTAATAAACGGAGAAAAGGGCTCCTCAGATATCATACTGATAATTTAGCAACCTTTATACCAGCATTTTACAAGGGATGAGACTACTGTCCTACATTCATTGAGAAGAGAGACCAAGAGCTGAGCAGGAAAGGATGAAAAAGAAAAGACTGTTGTGAGCAACTTGGCTTTAGCCAAGTGTATTTGAGTCAGGAAAACTAACATCATGACTTTAACTTCACCCAGACACTTTAGAAGACAGGGGAGCAAAGAAGTGTTCTGACTCAAGCATGCTCTTTGAGGGCTTCATCCCCCCATTGCAATCAGTTTATCAAAATATTTTTTTCCAACCCCACATGGTGTTGTCCCCAGAGGAACCGTATGAAACACAACTATGTACATCTCACTGTATTTCCAGTGATGTTTCAGCATCCTTACATATGTTAGCGCCCCTTATAAACACAGCCACCCCTTTCCCTAGCCCCGTGTTGAGGTACCCTAAGAAATTCATGACTGCTTAACACACTGTTATTTCCTTGTCTAAGAGGACTGTACAGATCATGAACTGTCTTCATAATAGCAGAGGTGGGTTGTCACTTTAGACTGGCTTATGAAAGCCAACTCTCTCTCCATGCGTCTACAAAGAATATCTTCTAAATGAGCTCCCACAGATCTCCCTGATGATGAAAACTGTGCCAGCATACCCAAGTACCCAAATAATACCACCACCAAATCTGTAAACTCTTACCTGTCTTCCCAAGGGTGACTGTTATTATCCCCCATTTTATGGAGATGGAAAATGACACCAGCGATAAAATCAATTTCTTAAAGTCATTCAGGTAATTAGAGATCACTTAGTACCAGAGCAGGTATTATAAAAGCCAGGTTTCCTACCAGACTATGCTGCAGGATCATCTAAAAACCAACACTCTTCGGACTTGACTGGCATGGCTTGACACAATTCAGTCAATAAACTAGATCAAGGGGATCAAAGAGTCAACTGTGCTGAGAACAGACTGGATTCACTAAGACAATGAAGCTTTAACACCTCCTAAAAAGCTCTAAAATTTTAGTGGCATAGAAGCCTCTTCTGGCTGTGGCAGAGAAAAGAGATCAGTAAATCCTCTTCCTAAAAAAACAACTGTAACCTCAGCAAAATTGTCGAAAATATCAACTTCAGGGCTCTGGAAATCAACTAAAGTCAAACAAAAAAACAGAGAAGTGTTTTTTCCATGAAAAACTGCGGAAATTTCTGGTAAGAAAGGTGGGAGTCTATAGCATTCTCACAAGAGCTTCTCCCACCTTCCCCCTGCCTCCTCATGCTTCCGCCCTCCTCAGCTCGCCCTGCACAGTGGCCCTATCAAAATGGTGCTTCCACAGTGGCTCTCCTGCAGTGGCCGCATCACAGGGGCCCTGACATAGTGATAGACCCTGAAAACCTGCTTTCAGGTGGGGCTGCAGAAAGTAAATATCTCACTCCTGAGGGCGTTGTCAATAAAGTTAGCACACTATATAAGAAAAATGGAGAATACCTACAATTCCGTTGGCCTGAGATTATAGCCCTCTTTGGAGCAGATATCAGGCTGTGCATCTGTAGAAAAGACCCAAGGGGGAAGCGGTGTCCCCATGGAAAGAAAAACCTAGATCTGACTTGAAAACTGCCTACTCTCTGAATGTCTCCCCCACCCCCCCTAAAGTAACACATAGATCCATAGACAAGATGATTAACGATGTTTGGTCACCTCTGACAAACCACCGGCAGAACTAAGTTAAGCAGTTACTGGAGTGACCCCTAAAAAGAGAGGCTAAATTAAAGAACAAAAAATTGAGTAGAGAGAGCAGTTGTACATACAAGAGTCAAGGTTCTTAAATCAAGTCCAGGAAAGTTACAAAAAGACAAAACAGAACAACACAAACAAAAAACAACAACCAACTTCAGGAAATAAGACTTGATAAATTAAGATGAATATTGTTCTTAGAGCAATCACCCCCCCAAAAAATAGTTCAAAAAAATCAAAAGAGGAAATAAAACAGTACACTAAGGAAGGTAAAGGAGGAACAGAGGGGCAACAACAAAAACACATACAGAAAAAACAATAAAATGGTACCTGTCAATACAACAATACCAATAATTCAGTTAAAGATCAATGAATGGAACACTCCAATCAAAAGTCAGAGATGATCAGGCTGGATAAAAAAATCAAGATCCATAATGATGTACTGTAGTTGGCTAATTGAATTTAAATAAAGTAAAATTTTAAAAAAAAGGCAAGATCCAACTATATACTGTCTCCTAGAGACATGTTTTAGATTCAAAGACCTAAATAGTTTGTAAGGAAAATACTGGAAAAAGATACACAAACAGTACAAGAAGTGTCATGGCTATAATAATATCAGCCAAAACAGACTTTAAGAAAAGAAATATCCCTAGGGACAAAGAAAAACATTTTATGATCAATAGAAATACAAATACAAGCACTTTCAATGAATATATATTTAACAACAGAGCCCCAAAACATATAAAACAAAACTGACATAATTGAAAGGCAAGACAGACAATTTAACAATTATACCTATAGATTTCAATATCCTACCCTCAATAACTGACAGAACACCTAGAGGAAAAGAGAAAGAAGAGAAGAACAACACTATGAACAAAACTGACCTAACATTTATAGAACATTCCACCCAACAGTTACAGAATATGCATAGTTTTTAAGCACACATGGAGCATACAGAGAGGGGGAAAAAAACAAACAAAAAACAAAAAACTCCAGGACAGACCCTATGCTAAACCATAAAAATGTCTTAATGAATTTAAAAAGATTTAAATGATTTAATTATGTTCTCTGACCAAAATAGAATTAAATTTAAAAAGTCAACTACAGGAAGAAATCTGGAAAATTCCAACCTTGGGAAATAAAGTAACGGAATGTTAAAACTCATCATTCTAAGATTTTACCCTACTGACAAGCTCAAAAGTCAACCGGCCAGAGATTTCTGGATGCTGGAAGAACACATGAAACTCCTAGGCCAGAGCTACAGGACTTTTTTTTTTCCCTGAAAGCAATAGCAGTAGCCAGAGTATCATTATTTTGGGGCCAGTTTGCCAAGGCTCAGTTCCCAAATAGCAACATAAGAAAGACCAGGTGGCCCATGCACATGGATACCAGGAAAGGAGACCTGAAGCTAAGAACCATGCATCTTTCATGAGGGCAGCAGGCGTGACTGCCCGCCACTTAGGAGGAAAAGAATATCTCTACCTTCTGATATAAACATCCTTTATATCGTGATATAAACATCCTTTAAAGATCAGCCAGAACAAAAGCAGTCAGTTCCTCCGCTCAGAAAATGTGCAGGGACACAGTCCCATGCAGAACTGCCTTCCAAGACAAACTCTAAATAAAGAATAGACGACAGATATTACAAAAGAAACGAGACCTTTTCAATAACTGAATGAAACTGAAAACACATGTAAAATTTTATGAATAAAACTAATGCAGTGTGTAGGACAAAATCATAGCTTTAAACACCTATGTTGGAAAAAGCAAAAAGGTCCCAATAAAAACTCTTGACAAACTATGAATATAGTGGAACTTCTTCAACTGGAAGAGGACATCTGTGACAACAGTAAACTTCACACTTCATGATGAAAAACTGATTGATTTCCCCCAAGATCAGAAACAAGGCAGGCATGTCTGTTCTTATCACTTCTATTCAATAGTAAACTGGTTTTAACCAGCGCAAAACCCAGGGGGGAAAAAAGACATCTATATTGAAAAGGAAGTAATATAACTGTCTTTACTCTCAGATGACTTCATTCTATATGTAAAGTGTCCTAAAGAGTCTACCAAAAAAACTACTAGAACTAATACATGAATTTAAAGCACACGATACAAGAATATACAATAAACAAAAATAAATAAAAGTCAAATGCTTATATGGTAGCAATGAACAGTCCAAAAAATGATATTAAGATCATTCCGCTTAGTGAAATAAGTCAATCAGAGAAAGACAACTATCATATGATCTCCCTGATATGAGGACGTGGAGATGCAACATGGGGGGTTAGGGGATAGGAGAAGAATAAATGAAATGAGATGGGATTGGGAGGGAGACAAACCATAAGTGACTCTTAATCTCACAAAAAAAACCTGAGGTTTGCTGGGGGAGGGGGCTTGGGGGAGGGGGAGTGGGCTTATGGGACATTGGGGAGGGTATCTGCTATGGTGAGTGCTGTGAAGTGTATGAACCTGGCGATTTACAGACCTGTACCCCTGGGGATAAAAATACATTATATGTTTATTAAAAAAAATAAGAAATAAATAAAAAATTTAAAAAAAGAAAAGAAAAAATCATTCCAATCACAGCAGCATCAAAAAGAGCAAAATACTTGGGAAAAAAATTAACAAAGTAAGTATAAAACCTGAATACAGACTTCTTAAATAAAATGAAAATATGTTCATATGGAAAAAATTTAATAAATCCTACTTCAACAAAATGTAAGAATTTTGATGTCCAAAAGATAACATTTTTAAACAAACCACACTGAGTGGAAATATTCACAAATTATATGTCAGATACAGAAGATGTGTTCCAAAATAAAGAACACTTATAGCTCAATATAAGATAAACATCTCAATTTAAAAATGGAACAAAAGATTTGAATAAGCATTTCACCAACAGGATATATGAATGTCTAATAAGAACATTGAAAGCATGCCTGGTATCAGTGGTCATGAGAGAAATGCAAATAAATATCATCTTGAGATAAACTACACATCCACTAACCCAGCTACAATTGCAACTGGTAATACCATGTGTTTGCAAAAATATAAAGAAACTGCAAACGTACATTGCTGGTGTATATGGCACAGTCATTTTGGCAGTTTCTTAAATATACAATTACTATGACCTAGCAATTCCACTCTTAGCATCCATCCAAGAGAATGAAAATATCCAAAGACTTGTACATGAATGTTCATCTCACCATCGTTGATAAAACAGTTCAAACTGGACATTTCCTGACTTTTTCTATACTAATACCTCTCTCTGAAAAGATCTTCAAGGCCCATCATTAATCATACTTGCTTGCTGACCCAAAGTCCATACACCGGCAAATGGATAAATAAAATATGGTATAGCCATACAACGAATACTATCCGGCAATAAAAATGAATGGCATATGGATACATGTTACAATGGAGATGAACCTCAAAACATTTACTCAGTAGAAGAAACCAGGTGTAAAATATTACATTGAACCATTCCATTTTTTTTTTAAAGATTTTATTTATTTATTTGACAGAGAAAGAGATCACAAGTAGGCAGAGAGGCAGGCAGAGAGAGAGGAGGAAGCAGGCTCCCTGCAGAGCGGAGAGCCTGATGCGGGGCTCGATCCCAGGACCCTGAGATCATGACCTGAGCTGAAGGCAGTGGCTTAATCCACTGAGCCACCCAGGTGCCCCGAACCATTCCATTTTTAAGAACTATCCAGAAAAGGCAAACTACAGAGATTGAAAGTAAATCAATTGATAGCCTAGAGTTTACAGGGGTTGTAGAGATGGGCCATGAGCAGGCATGAGGGACTTTTCAGGGTGCTAGAAATCTCTATAACTGGATAGTGGGGATGGTTCCTCCACTCCACAATTGGCTAAATAGTATTGAATTGTACACTTACAATGTGGTCCTCACGGGCAATTAAATTGTCCAAATTACTACCAAAATATGCATTTCTCTGTGCTATCCTAAAGAAATAAAACATATATTCTTGGGACCTGGGTGGCTCAGTGGGTTAAAGCCTCTGCCTTCGGCTCAGGTCATGATCCCAGGGTTCTGGGATCAAGCCCCGTATCCGGCTCTCTGCTTAGCAGGGAGCCTGCTTCTCCCTCTCTCTCTGCCTACCTCTCTCCCTACTTGTGATCTCTGTCTGTCAAATAAATAAATAAAATCTTTAAAAAAAACATATATTCTTATTCTTTCTGTGGAAAGTGAGTAAGGAACTTATGCAGGAGAAAGTTCAATCTTTAAATTTCTTTTCTACTATACCCACAAATCGCTTCCTTCCTGTGATGGCCCCACTTACAGCTCTCTTAGCAAAAGCAAATGAAACCTAGGGAGCTGAGGGATATACAAGCAATGATGAACTCTGGCATAAATATCTTCTCTCACTAAGAATCTGAGGTTCTCACAAACAATTCATAGTCAGCCAGGAGAGGCCATTATCAGTGATTTCCCATCCATGAGCTTCTGCCAACTCTCCCTTCTTACGATTAGAGTCCTTTGGGACTCTAGTCTCCTAGCCCAGACACATTTAAAGCATTGTCCCATGAGTAATTTTTGCACCACATTGACACTAGTTCTTGGTTCCTTAGAGAGCCTAGCAACAAATCACAGCGTATAGTAACACTCATATATATACTTACCAAAAGAAATGTGCGGATTGTTCTTATTTTGTTAAGTTCGAGAAGCAATTTCTGTGCCTTCTCATGGTTACTACAATATTCATCATAGATACCAAACTTGTCTTTCTGTGAATTTGAATAAGGATAAGTTAGAGTCATGGTAATACCTATTTGGAAAGATCAACCTGTGTGATGTTTGTGAACATATTTTATGTGTCCAAAGCGTTTACTATATTTTGGGAGCTCTACTCCGTGTATGTATCTAAGCACACTTCATTTACCAATTTTCTCTGATTCAAGAAGAATCATCTAGGAAAAAAGGTTATATGAACTAGAGTCCAATATGAGGTATGCAATACTAAGTAAATGAGTCAAATGGTAGCAAATTACAGAGAAGAGAGTACTTAGCTTTCCTGAGACGGTTCAGATACAGCTTTAAAAAAAAAAAGTAGTATCTGAGCAAGGTTCAGAGAGATGAATGCATCATTCCCAGGCAGGGTGAGGGAAGAAAGCATTTTAGGAACAGGGAAAAGCATGTGCCTGATCATGCAGGAATAGAGGGACCTAATACCCTGCAGTTCACATGCACCAATCTGGACAGCTGTGTTTAGGAGGGACATGGACAAACAAGAGAATAGTCAGCAACAAGTGACTAAGATAATGATGGACTTAGAGTCTCCAAATATGAGACTCTCTGTGACAAAGTATGAGAGGTCATTTCAAGTAGAATCATTTGTTAGTATAATAAAGTAAAGAAATGGTAGCTACTTTCAGACAGCTGTCATAGTGTAATGGGACTTACAACACTGTGTAGCTCCAAAACACAAAACTAAGACCACTTGGTGGACATTGCAAGGGCAATCCATAATGGGCAGTGGTAGGCAGATTCAGGATTAACATAAAGATCTTCTAGTGTTTATAGCTTTCATTAAAAGAGATCAAGTAGGAACAAGATAAATAACCTTCGTATTTGCCACAGAAGGGGTACATTCAAAAAGGGAGTAATTTCACCATCATGACCTCTAAGCTTCCTTCTGTCATTAGATTTTTCTCTCAGCGGCTAGGATGAGTATCTACCAAAGCAACTCCAATAAGAGGAAGACACAGAAAATGTATTGATCAAATATTAGAACCAAAGTACACCCTCTGGAATTTCCATGACATACATTTGGAAAGCAACACTGAGTGCTATTTTATATAGCCAGCAAAAAATACATTGAGTTACTTATTTCAAGAGATGGTATGACCCAGAAGGAAATACGCTTCAGAAATAGTTTAGCTAAATACATGGATGACAGATTCATAGTGTGTTACTGAGGAAATGGATGTCAGAGTGCAAGATTCCCCTATGAGGCCCTGGACTAAGGCAGCTGATGCTCCAGCTGGCTGAAGATGTGAATTCCTTCATGAAGAGGAACAGTCTGCAGTAAGTGCACACAAACATGCGTGGTTTCCAGTCATACCCAAGGAAAGTACGGCTTGATCTTCTGCGCCAAGGAGCCTCTCTCCATTTAATATTAAGTACCTTTATGAAATATTTCCTGATTATAAAAAGAACATATGCAGCTTTGCCCACTCCAGACAGAATTACAGACCTAAAAATTACATACCGTTAACTTTCTAAAGGCTAAATAGAAATAAACATAAACAAAAATTGACTTCTGTGACAAAATACTCTTTTGCATTTTTAAATAAAACATCAATTTTATGGCATTTTGGTACAGAGAGGAATTCAGGTGGGTGAAAATTAGCATCAGTGGAATGCTATAAATAGCAGCACTATTTTTTTTTTTTTGCTATGAATGCCCTTCAGTTCTGAAAATAATTTTCATTTTATAGGTGACTTCTTTATAAATCAATTGCACAAATAATTTCAACTATCCTGTCCAAAGAGACGAAAATGATTACACGAGCATGATGTGTAATTTGAAGCAACAGAGGACTGACTGGTTATTCTTCTGCACCACTCAGTAAGACCTTCTGAGAAATTACCCTTGAAAAACAAGAGACTCCTGCATCTGTGTACCTAGAGTGACAGGGCTCCTTCACCTGCAGGCTTGTTACCAGCCCATGAACAAGGCAACATTCTGACTCACAAAAGGCTCATCAAGCCATTGTAAGAGTAAGGATTTTCTGCCTCAAAAGGGAAATGCTCTATGTTTGGGGGAAACATAAAAATCCATTCATTATGAACAGCCTGAATATTCATTAGGATTCAAAGCTACAGAGGATGCCAAGAACTAACTTGCTGGAAAAAAGAAAAGGCTGTTTGTTCTTCACTGAATAAAATGGATGATGTGAGGACCTCACCCCTTTCCTGGCTCTCAGTGGAAGATTTCATTGGCCTTAAAAGACCCCAAACTTTCGGTGTCACATTTTACTTCTACACTGAGTTCTCACACGCTACTGTGCCAAAAGCTGAACCTTAAAATCTGGGGGATGGGGCAGAGCTTCTAAAATAAACAGAAATTGATCTTACAAAGTGAAGAAAGCGGGTTCCCACTTCTTGTTGAGTGTTAGGTTCTGGATGCAGGCATTCTTCCACGCCTTTTAAAAATTCCTTAGGTACAGCAAGGATACCTTCAATATTTGAGAACAGCATCTACAAATAAATATAATAAGTGCAATAGTGAAGCAGGTCAACAAAAAAAGTCCATGAGAGGATAGTATTCTCTTTGCAAGCTGAAAATTTCAGGGCATGCTTATCCTTTCTACCCACGCAGAGGGCAGAGGACCAATTTTGTCTGGACATCCTTTCTACTCCTACACAGCTCTGGGAACCAGGAACCCATTCCTGGCTCTCAGGAAAAGCCTGAATAACTAAATCCAAGCGTGACAGTCCCCAACCCATTAGTGAGAATGGGCAGCAGGTAACATAGTGCAGGCAGATTTGCTGGCAGGCTTTTGGGGGCAAAGGCTTCTTTGGTCTCTGGAACAGTATCCTGGAATGGACAGCTTCCCCTCTGGAAAGGTTCTGTGTCTGGAAGTGATAGCTTGGACAGCTACAAGGTCATTTTGCAGGGATGAGAAGAGCCAGCCCTGGGGCAAAGCAGATAACCTGGATGAAAGTGAAGAGCTAGACAGAACCTGGCAATCTTATCGACCTCCCTGAGTCACAAGTCCTGAACCTTCTCTTCTGTCTGGAGTCCCCAAATGAGAGCTGATGTGTCTTCAACTTGTTTGAATAATAAGTGTCTATTGCTCGGGACCAAAAGCACACAAACTAAAATGCTCCCATGGTAAGAGAATTTAAAAGTTCATTTTTAATTTATAAAAAAATAGAAGAGCCTATAAAAATCCTTGGGAATTTTTTTTTTTTGTAAATAAAACAGCAAATCAGCACCAAAAATAAACATCAATAATAATTTAGGCAGCTTAAATGAATAATAACAGTAGTGCAATTAATTTTCATTTACCTCCTCCCCCTTTACAAAACTCTTCATTATTTTCCTTTCCTGCAGCCTAAAAGGAAAGGCTTATACATGTGTTTCTGAGTTGAAGACATTATGCAGACATTTTCTGCACCACGGAACCACCCAAATCATTTACTCTTTGGTGATCAAAGATTGAAGTCACATTTGTCCACATCTTGCTTCCTAAGCCACCTCAGGCAATGCTCCCACTTAGGGCTCTGTTCCCCCCTGCTCACAGACACTGAGGTTCTTGGTCATGTGTTTGTTTTTCTTCCTCTTTTCCAACTGCCCAAAGGCCTCAGCAAAAAATTGTTCCATGTCTTCTACGCCTCTACGTCCTCATCACTCTGTTTCTTTTCCCAAACCCTCTTTCCCTTTATCTCAGGGTCGTCCACACAAGTGACTGGCACAGAACTTATAGTGGAACTGAGGAGAAGCTCAAGAGCCTAGAGTAACATCCCACAGAAGAAATTTTAACTAAAAGGGAATGTGTGCTTGGGTTGAGGGCAGACTGTGCCTCTTCTCACCTTCACTGTTTCTTCTGTTACATTTTGATCAATTTTTGATGCAGCACACTGGTTCATTCAGTGTAAGAATACCTGCATGAAAAAAAAAAACAAAAAAAAAGATATTGTGAAGGCAACATTAGGTTAATAAAATAACAAGGTGTTGATTAGAACTAAATTTTTTATAGGAAACCAGAATTTTAAAACCCAGTAACTCCTGAGAATAATAGCTTAGTTGTAAAAGGTGAAACCCTGGTTCACAGTAGTTTCTCCCTGGGAATATATCCTTCAGAATTTGGGGACAAGGGGCGCCTGGGTGGCTCAGTGGGTTAAGCCGCTGCCTTCGGCTCAGGTCATGATCTCAGGGTCCTGGGATCGAGTCCCGCATCGGGCTCAATGCTCAGCGGCGAGTCTGCTTCTCTCTCTCTTGGGCATCTATCTCTCTACAAACCATTAAAGGAAAATACATGTCACTCTGGGTTACTCAGATAGATGCCTAAAAAGATCACAGGGATACCAAACAGTATGTCAATATCCAGACAATATCCAGAGGAAAAAATCTTGGAATGTTGGTGTTTTTTCATGATTCAGAACCAAAAGGATTTATTACGTCCTATTTGTTGAGAGCCTGTCAATATGTACTCAATTTCCCACGAAAAGATGTTTTATTCTTTCTCAAAACAACTATTATTTCAAAATTAACATCACCAACATCTAGACGAAGATCATTTTTCACCATACAATGATACTTTTTAAACTTCCTTGGCTGAAATTTCTTCAGGATTTGAGGATAATTAAAACATTATTTAGTGTCTTCTGTTTGACCTCAATGTGTTAAAAGGCAGCATGACAGAATTGTGCTCTTCAGGACTTCTCAGGGGCAAGAATTCATGAAGGATCAGCATGTAATCAGTAATCTAACCACATACAAGGCACAAGATTTCAAGGATGGTTAATAGGTGGTTAGAGAGCCACTAGTGAAAATGGACAGAGGATGAAGGAAAAACCAAAACCATGATCAATGGAATCTCGGAGATGCATAAAATGGAAAGGAGAGTAAGAATCAGAATACTTATTAAGTGATTTCAAAGCATACCAAGCTTTTCTGAAGTGTGTTTTTTGCCAATTTTTGTTATTTTGTTAAGTTTTTGGTTTTCTCTTGTGTGTTTTTGTGATTTCAATTCCTACATCTCATCCTCACCGCTCAGCCCATGAAAGTAGATTAATAATAGCCATCTTTCTTGGATATTTAACTTCCATTGACTTAAGGCAGTGAGTTAAGTCTAAAGCGGAGATAGAAAGCAGTAGAGGTATTTTGAACGTAACACAATTGGTTAAAATATTGTTTCAACTGCTACCCTTTAAGGAAATAAAAACATTTACATAAAAATCAATCATTACAGTCCCTCTTCAAATGCTAGGGAAAAAAAAAATCAACCCAGGTTCCACATTCCTGAATGGTAGCAATAGCCTGGAGCAAAAGCAACCACAAGTTAGTTCCCTTCACCCACTGCAGTCATCACTATTCCCTGTTAGCCCCAGACCAAAACTGAACGGCAATTATTTTTTATTCTCAACACTAATATTGTCATCTAATTTATATAAAATTCATTTTACTGATTTTTGTGACTTAGAAATCTCTGTAGCCCTTTAAATTTTCAGCACATAATCTTGAGGTTTTGTCAAGGCCCTGTTACCTTTTATAAAGCTTTCTTTAATAGTAATCATTCTGTTAGGGTCCGGGATCAAAGGACAAAAACCAACACAAAGTGAAAGTCAAGCAAAGCTTTACTTCCACCAAGCATCGAAAATCAAACCAACCAGTGGGGGCCCTACTTACAAAGAGGCGACCACAACAAGGACACCGACTCCGGAGGTTCCCCTTACAGGGCGAGGCGGTTCCCATTACCAGGCGAGGTGAAGCGAGGCCAGGCCAGGCCTCTCCCCTTACCCAGCGAGGCGGCGAGGCGAGGCGAGGCCCAACCGCTCCCCTTACCAGGCGAGGCAAGGCGAGGTGAGGCCAGGCCGCTCCCCTTACCTGGCAAGGCTAGGCGAGCCGAGGCCAGGCTGCTCCTCTTATGAGGCAAGGCTAGGCCAGGCCAGGCCGCTCCCCGGTGAGGCGGCGAGGCAGCGAGGGAGGCGGGGAAGCGAGGCAGCTAGGCCTCTCCCCAGCAAAGGAGGCGGCGAGGCCTCTCCCAGGCGAGGTTCATGACGCTCCGCTCCTGAGGATTACAATGCTCCCGATGATGCTGGTCCCAAGGACCCCATGCTCCCGAGGACTAGCGCACTACCACTACTACCCCAAAGACTATTACTACTCCCCCGCCTCACAGACTAACCTTTATAGAGGTGCTTGAGCCCGGCCTACACACAGGTGGCCAATGAGAATGCAACACACAAGGAAAACTGCACAGTCACCCTGGGTCAGCAATAGGGGTGGCCAATTGAATCCCAATTCACCACAGCAAATATATGTGCACCACACTGATTGGATGTCTCCATCCAACCTGGCCCGCCCCCATATCCGGGGCCTGCAAGCAAGTTCCTCTGGGAGGGGCAGGGTCAACCCAAGCCCACAAGGAAATGGCGCTCTCTGGCCAACCAGGCCCTTACAATTCCGCACTTCTATTTGATTTTATTTTCAAAGTTTGCTTATTTTTAGTAATCACTACACCCAACATGGGGCTTGAACTCAGCATCCTGAGATCAAGTCGCATGGTCCCCTGACTGAGCCCTAGAGTTCTAAGTTTTAAAATGGTACTTGGTCTTAAAGTATTAAGAGTGAAAAATTCCCCCAATGAGAAGAGAAAAAGCTTGAAGAAAAAGCACGAAGTAAACTGGAGCCTATTGACTTAACGTCTGTTTTTCCAAAGCATTAACAATTATATTAGATGTTAATTCTAACATAAAGTTTACATTTTTTTTTCAGATGGGCCTGTCATTTTACTTTATCAGCCTGTGTGAGTTCTGTCCATACCAAGATCATGAAGCACATCACTGAAATCAAAGCCATAGTGTGGCCTTACTCCACATACATTGTTCAACTTTTCTTAGTACTTTGTGCTCTAAGTCCTCTCAAGGATGATAGATGGGCTGCAGTCTCTATAAACACCTTACAGTTTGGTCTTGAATTAATTTTTTCTACCTTCTTTGCATTTGTTAGTTTTTAAATTTCTGAAATGTGTAGAAAATATGACTGAAGAGACTCGGCCAACTAAGCCACCCAAACATCCCAAAGTACTATTATTATTAACCTAATTTAATGTGTGAGGAAACCAAGGCTCAGAGCCTTGGCTGCATTCCCTGCCTATGAGACATCCTGTATCTGCATAGGTGTGTGGTAGGTGTTTATAGGTGTGTTGAGGAGGATTAGCTCTGAGGGGTTTCAAAAAAGCAGACTATAAACATTGGGCACTTCTTAATCTTATTTATTTAGTTGGTTTTTTCCTGAAGTTTGGTGTATCACTGACCATTCCGGAAAAAGACATCACCCAAAACAATATAAGGAACACAAGATCATCATGAATCAAATGATACTTGGAATATATAAGCCAAGAGAAATTTATTGCCAAAAGTCACTTTATTAAAAAAATATTTAATAGTTTAAAATAAAGTAAAATGACAGGCCAATCTGAAAAAAGTTCTACAGAAAAGTCAGGTACAGAAAAGAAGACTAATATCCTTGGAGCTGCCTTAGCTCTTCTGAATGCTATCAACTCTTTATAGCACCAAGAGAACCATTAAACAAATGTGGTGCATTAGGCGAGATTATAGAACAAAAATTAAAATCTATTCCTTTATGTATTACAAGTCATAATATTTGTAAAAGAGCTCAAAGTCAGATGAAAATAATGAACCTTTCATTACATTCTGAATTAATAACAAAAAAGGGTATTTCCAATATCTCAGAATTTTGGGTGCCATTTAATAAGATAAAAGTATGTTTCCGGTGTTGGTGATCGATATGGGATAAAATGAATTTCCAAGGGCCATTCATAAGCTTATACGAACATACTTGTGAAAATGTTTCCTCAATAAAATGTCGGCTCAATTAACTTATTTTTAATATTGCACAAATATTTAGTCAGAGATGCCAGGAGACTATTGTGGTTCTAATATAATACTTCACATTGTGCTGCTCAGGAATTCACAGTGATATCAGATAACTTAAAAAACATAGCACAATGAAAGAAAAGGCTAAGCAGGAAGTACAAAGCACACTATATAGATTATATTCTCAAGCACAAATTTTTCTCTGGCACAGGAAACTGGTCATTTCCCAAATTTAAAGTGCAGAACACTATTCCTGTTTAAGTCGTTATTTGAGAATTCAGTTCCCATGAAAAGGAAATGTAGCTGGGGCGCCTGGGTGGCTCAGTAGGTTAAAGCCTCTGCCTTCAGCTCAGGTCATGATCTCAGGGTCCTAGGATTGAGCCCCACGTTGGGCTCTC
The DNA here is from genome assembly GCF_922984935.1 of Meles meles. Taxonomy (NCBI): domain Eukaryota; kingdom Metazoa; phylum Chordata; class Mammalia; order Carnivora; family Mustelidae; genus Meles; species Meles meles. Next base: position 1,337 of record NW_025721234.1, on the reverse strand, counting down.
TGCTCAGCAGGGAGCCTGCTTCTTCCCTCTCTCTCTGCCTGCCTCTCTGCCTACTTGTGATATCTATCAAATAAATAAAATATTTAAAAAAAAAGAAAGAAAAGAAAAGGAAATGTAGCAGCGATGGAAGGAAAAGTATTTAATGCTGGAAAACAACCCAGAGAAATGACTTGAGGATCCCAACACAAGGATTCATCTCTGCCTGGTATCCAGACCTCTTTTTTTTTTTTTTCACACTCTGTTCTAGCTCACTATAAAAATCCCACAAGGTAGAGAAGAAAGGTTTTTTAAATTTGCTTCATGATACATATATGCTTGAACTAATTTTAAATTTAAATTTAAATTTGTTATTTAGAAATTTCTGTATCTATTTTACCTTTTCTTCAGAACTCCTAAAATTGTTCATTCCTATCCTTAAGATACATATGACTTTTCTACCAACATCCTTTTGCCCCTTCTGACTTACCATACGCCCTTCTCTCCTTTCTTCATGTCTAGATATTCAACATACCATCCAATTATCAGTCTGTAGTTCTGTTTCCTTTCCATTTTCATTCTATTTGAACTCTACTTCTAAAAGGAACTAAAGTATAGTAATGTTAACAGTTAGTTTGGGGCTAGTACACTCCAGTGGAACAGAAAAGAGCCCAGAAAACACTCTGAGTAGGAGGGAATTCTGTATCTGAAACCAGTGGTGCTTTTTTTTTTAAATTAATTTACTCATTATAGAGAAAAAGCACACTTGCGAGCATGCACAGGGGAGAGGAGAGAGGAGCAGAGGGAGGAGGAGAGAGAGAATCCTCAAGTTGACTCCATGCTGGCCCACAGCCCCACTGGAGCCCAGTCTTACAACCTTAAGATCATGACCTGAGCCGAAATCAAGAGCCTGAGGCTTAACCAACTGACCCCCCAGATGCCCCATGAAGCACGTGGTACTTTCAATCAGTGGGGAAGGAATGCACAGGTGTTGAGACAACAGACAGTCCAGTTTGTAGACTTTGTCAACTTAAAAAAAAAAAAAAAGAATGTGAAGCGGTTTAAAGTTTGAATTCTGGAGCCAGTCTGCCTGGATTCAAACCCCAGGTCTACCAAATGCTAGATACAAGACATCTCACCAGTACATTTACCTCCCTGATGCAGTCCCAATATCTGTAAAATGAGAATAATATGGTATTTATTCTTATAACCTTCATGCAAAGGTTAAATAAATTAATATTTGTGAAGCAACTATTACATCAAAAACCAATATATCACTGTTAGCTAGAACTACTAATTTTTCCTATTTTATATCACCAAATATACTTGCCAGATATTATTCTCATTAAATACAGTACATT